>NC_092875.1:223512135-223812135 GCF_028372415.1 Notamacropus eugenii
GACTCAGAAGGAGAGAGTGAGGCTGATGACTTCATGCAAATCTGCCTCACTTAAATCCAATTTATGCAAGAATCAGAAGACATAACATCACCCATACTATTTCACTATTATGCCTCAAAATCCTGTGGTGACAGGCAAGTGATGAAACAGCAGGTGTGGATGCACTGGGAGCTGTAGTCACAACCCTGCGCACAGGTGGCCCAGGCCATAGGGTCATTTCTCAATGGAAGCAGTAATGGGACTCGGCAGCCCCCTAGGTGTCTGAGCAGCCTTTTAAGGATTGCACTGCTCACCTCCTGGTGTGAGGAAGGGGGCTAGAAAAGGTGCCCTAAACGTTGCCTGCTTACCCAACAAATACATTTGCAAAGATGAATCCACTCATCATCGGCATATAGAATGTATGCACACTCATAGACAACACAAAATCCAGTAGATCTGAAAGAAAAACTGCTCTTATTACAAGACAACTCAACAGGTATCGCATCCAAATACCAACCCTGAGTGAAACAAGGTTGGCAAATGAAGGCCAGCTTTCTGAATTTGGAGCTTACATCTTTTTCTGGAGTGGGCCCAGTGAAGGGGAGTTTCATGACGTTGGTGTTGGATTTATAATCAAAACTAATCTAATATGCAAGCTGGTATGCCTGTCAAAAGGAGTGAATGACAGGCTCATGACAATGCGATTGCCACTCACAGGAAAACGTCATGCCATCATCATCAGTGCCTATGCTCCCACCATGAAAAACTCTGATGAAGTCAAAGAAAAATTTTATGAAGACCTAGAGACCCTTATCATCAGTGTGCCAAAAGAGGACAAACTTATAATTCTGGGTGACTTTAATGCTAGAGCAGGCTCAGACTACCAGACTTGGCAAGGAGTCCAGGGGAGGCATGGAGTTGGAAACAGCAACAGCAGTGGTCATTTACTGCTCAAGACTTATGCATCACATGACCTTCTGATCACTAATACTGTCTTCCATTTACCTAAATGTAATAAAACTTTATGGAAGCACCCTCGCAGCAAACACTGGCATCTAATAGATTATGTGATTGTAAAGAGAAGAGATAGACAAGATGTGAGAGTGACAAAGGCAATGTGTGGTGCACAGTGACGGACTGATCATAGACTTATCCTTTCCAAGCTAAATATTCACATTCATCAAAAGTGCCACCCCAAGGCAAAATGACTATCAGAAGAATTAATGTCTACAAATTAGAGCTGTTCTCTGAGCATGAACAGTTTGCTGCTGACTTGGAGGGAAAGTTGAGCCCGAATACAGTTGGCAACAGGGGAGCAGAAAAGGAGTGGATAGGTCTCAAAGATTTGGTGTACAGCACTGAATTTGCGCATCTGGGTCACAACAGTCCCAAATACCAAGTCTGGTTTGATGAAATTGATGGGCAAATTCAGAAGCTACTAAATGAAAAATGTGAACTCCACAGGATTTACCAGCAAAATAGTTTATCCACCTCTAAGGAAGCAACATTAAATTCCATCAAAAGCAAAGAACAAGCAAAGCTTAGAGAGATGCAGGACTCCTGGCTTAGTAAGAAGACAGATGAAATGTAGTTTTATGTTGATAGTAACAATCCAAAGAGTTTTTATGATTTCCTGAAAGCGATTTCTGGACCAAAAACTTATGCTGCACCACAACTACTCAGTGCTGATGGAACCACATTGAATAGTGGAGAGATGGGTTGAACACTTCCATAGTATTCTCAACAGACCATCATCAGTCAATGCTGAGGCCATTGACTTTTACCTCAGGTTGAAGTCAATCCCTCCCTAGCTGGACTTCCAACTGAAGAAGAGGTTTTGAGGGCCATTAGACTCCTTTCATGTGGCAAAACACCTGGTGCTGATTCTATTCCAGCTGAGATTTACAAGGTAAGGGGACCATTGCTCATACAAGTTGAGTGAAGTTTTTCCAGGTTATATGGCAAGAGAAGATTATCCCCCACGAGTTCAAGGATGCAGCCATTTTCCATCTCTATAAAGGTAAAGAGAATAGATTGTCCTGTGACCAACACAGGGGGATCTTTCTCTTAATAATTGCTGGCAAAATTCTTGCTAGAGTCTTCCTTAATAGGCTGATCCTTCACCTGGAAGATGGGCACATACCTGAGAGCTAGTGTGGCTTCAGAAATTGCCGAGAAACAATCAATATGGTGTTTGCTGCCTAACAATTCCAGGAGAAATGCCAGGAGCATAACAGAGGTCTGTACACATTGTTTCTGCCTCTGACCAAGGCCTTTGACACCATTAGTCATGAGGGGTTATGGAAAATTATTTCAAAATTTTGTTGCCCAGAGAAGTTCATCAATAATGTATGTCAATTTCATGATGGCATGTTTGCCTGAGTTCTGGATAATAGACAAAGCTCTCGTGCCTTTCTAGTCACCAATGGAGTGAAACAGGGTTGTGTGCTTGCTCCCATGCTTTTTAGTATGATGTTTTCAACCATGTTGACAAATGATTTCAATTAAGATGAACACGGTATCAAGGTCAACTTCTGTACTGATGGTAAGTTCTTCAATTTGAAAAGGTTACAAGCCAAGACCAAAGTGGAGGGAGTGTTGGTGCAAGATTTTCTGTTTGTGGATGCTTCTGCACTCCATGCAGCCTCTGAAGCTGAGATGCAACAAAGTATGGATCAGTTCTCTGCTGCCTGTGCTGATTTTGACCTAATTATTAACACCAAAAAAACACAGATGCTCCATCAGCCACCACTACACCATCCATACATGGAACCATCGGTTACAACAAATGGAGAAGTTTTGACTGCTGTGGATAAATTCACTTACCTTGGTAATGTACTTTCCAGAGATGTACACATTGACAATGAGGTTGATGTATGCATTGCCAGAGCTAGCTCAGTGTTTGGGAGGTTCTGAAGAAAGGTTTAGGAGAGAAGAGATATTAGATTGACTACCAAACTGAAGGTCTACAGAGTCATTGTGCTGACCTCATTGTTATATGCTTGTGAAACATGGACAATCTCCCAGCACCATGCCAGGAAACTGAATTGCTTCCATTTGAACTCTCTTAGGAAGATTCTGAGGATCATCTGGCATGATAAAGTACCAGACACTGAAGTCCTTGTTTGAGCTGAACTGCCAAGTATTCATACTATGCTTCAGAGAGCACAGCTCTGATGGGCTGACCATGTTGTTCGAATGCAAAACGTACACTTGCCCAAAAGACTATTTTATGGGGAACTTGCATGGGGAAGGCAATCACATCATGGCCAGAAGAAATGATTCAAGGACACTCTCAAGATCTCTCTCAAAAACTTTGGACTTGACTGTATAACATGGGAGACATTGGCTCAGGCCCGCTCAGCATGGCATGCCCACATAAGAAAAGATGCTGTGCTCTTTGAACAAAGCAGAATTGAGTAAACACAGGCTGTGCAAATTTGGGATAGCCACCCCAAATATTCATATGGACTATCTGTGCCCGACCTGTGGTAGATCATTCCGAGATCATACTGGTCTGATCAGCTACAGTCAGACAAACTGAAATTTTGCTTTACAATGGTGATGTCATTTATGTCTTCTTCGAAGATGAAGGACAACAACCAATATAGAAATATGTTTAGTATGATTGTGCAAGTATAGTCTATATCAGATTGCTTGCCATCTTGGTGAGGACTTTGAGGAGGGGAGGGAGAATATATTTGGAAATCAAAATCTTTTAAAAGTGAATGTTGAAGACTGTATCTACAAGTAATTGGGAAAATGTTATTGAGTGGGGGAAAAAAGAAGCAGTTCTGGCATCATCTTTTGAACGCAGCATTCTCGCCCCCAACAGCTAGTATTCTCCCTGTAAAATTACTTCACATTTAACTATTGTGTCCATATGTGTATTTATTTACTTTTTTATATTTTCCTTAATATTTATATGTGTATATGGGTTTTTATGTATATATACATGTATGTGTTTATATGTTGTCTGCCACATTAAAATGTAAATTCTTTCCAAAGAAGAATTGTTTCCTTCTTTATACTTGTAAATCTAGCCCCAAAGTCAGCATATAGTCAATACTTAATAAATGATTTACTGAATTATTGATTATTATCCCTCTTTTAGAGTTTAACTGAACAAAGGCTCAGAAAAATTAATCATGTTAGTAGTTATATATCCAGCAAAATCTGAGCGAGAACTACTGCATTTAAATTGTTACCAAAGTGAACACAGGCTACTTTATTTGGCCTAGCACTAAAGCAACATGCTTTCTGTGTTCCGGAGTCTAAACAATACTTCAAGTGTACCTAATCATATCTAGGGATATGATCTATAGGACCAAGTTTATAGTTTCAAAGAAAATAAAATATGTTTTAAATGGCTAAAAATTCTAGTGTCAATAGATACCAAGGGGAAAAGGAAGTGAATTAATGATGAAGTGTTGCCTTTTACTATTGATTTTCATTCAAGACAGACCAATACCATCATTTGAATTTTGTTGATTTATTAATGTTTTTTCCCATCCTTCTCATTTCATAGTCTAGAAACTCCTTTAGGGTAAATGTACTACTTGAGTTATGTTGCTACTGTACAACATGGAACAAGACAACTGAATTTTTCTTTATCTTTAATACTTTTCTGCCTAGCTATGATTTAAAATATTCAAATAGAGATAGCATTCTTAGATAGAATAATCATGTACCATTGTTTAAAACAATTATACAAACTAGGGTACTCAACTAAACATTTATTAAATGCTACAATGTGTAAACAACTCTTCCAGTTTCTAGGGACCCTGTTCTTAAGATTCTTATAGTCTAGTGATTAAGGAGAAATATGAAGACACAAACATTAAAATAATTTCATTTCAAATGAAATCATGATAAATACAAAGACAAAATCCTGAGCTAGTTGCTTGGCTGTTATTACTGAAATGTCATTAGCTTGGCTGCTATTTTCCTTCAATAGAATCTGATTTTCAGCCTTTGGGTATATTTATAGAATTTCATGGACTGATCTATCGTGAGCTATTTTGGGAGCTGTGTATATAAATATCATTGAAGTCTCAGGAAGATTGACATCATTTTCTGGAAATACATATGAATGGTTCTCTGACTTTATCCCATATACTTTTTCAAATATTGGGAATGGCCATTGCTTCTTAAAGTCTGTGTGAAAGGAAAACCAGATCTAGCAGTATCTTCAATGATGAAAAAGCTTCAAAAAGAGTCCTAAAAAAACACTCTCTCTCTCCCTCTCCCCCTGTTACTGTCTCTCCCTGTATGTATATATACACACATTCGTATGTGTATGTACATGTATATGTACCACATATATATGTATCCGTATATTCTAGTACATATCAACATTCACACTGTAACATATATGAATATACATGTATAGGTACATATGTGGATATATACTTGCAAATGAACAGTATATATGTATATATATGTGTGTGTGTGTGTCTATCTGCTGCATCTATCTATATATGTGTATAGATAGATACACACACATATATCTATATCTCACTGTCCCTCCAAGTTTTATGAAAATTTGCTAATTATTTTATTTATACCTTTATTGAAGTCAGTGATAAAATGGCATCTCTCCAGGCTGACATTTATCCACTAATCAGTAGTCTTTGCATTGGTATTGTCAGTCTAATAGTTCAAATACATGTAACTTCACTATAATATTTTTACAATTTGTCTACATGGAAACCAGAAAAGATTTTGTCAGATACCTTATACATCCAGATATCCTGTGTTTGTGGCAATTTCCTACTCTACTAATTTAGAAAAGTTGTCAAAAAGTTTAATAACTTTTTTCTGATATGATAGTGACGATGATGTCAAGTTAGTTCCTTTTAGTTCTTATTGATAAGTCCTTTCTTTTGAAGTGCTTAAAAGTCATCCATTTAATAAACTGTTTTAGAGTTTAATGGACATTGATTTCCCAGGTATTGGCCTACATTTTGAATTATCAGCCTGCTTAGCTCTTTGGAAAATTGAAAACACATCATTCCTTGCATTCCTGATCTATATTTTCTATTCATGACAATTCCTTGTTTTTTTCCACAGAAATTGTTAAGATACATATGAAATTCTTTGGGCATAATTCCAGATTGCTCTCCAAAATAGTTGGATCAGTTCACAGTTGTACTGACAGCAAATGTGTCCAATTTTTTCACATACACGTTGAACTTTTGTTATTTTCCCCTTCAATCATTTTAGCCAATGTGAAAGGTGTAAAATGATATATATAGGTTGTTTTAATTTCTATTTCCCTAATCAATAATGATTTAGAGTATTTTTTTGATATGACTATAAATTATTTTGATTCCTTTATTGGAAATGCAATTCTGTCAACATCCTGGCATTTAGTTCATACAAGGAAGGTGACATGGATATTTCTCACCTATACCTGACTTTCCTTTTAGAAATTTAAGCCAAAAATCCTATCTATCTCTTCTCTTAACTCTTTGAATATTTTTCTCATTTAAGACTAGTCAAGATGATCATTTACTCCTCAGTAAGGAATAAGCAGTAAGTACACCCAGGAAATGTGCTGGAGCTGGACCATAACTTGAAAGAGTTGGTTGTTAAATTTTTCATTGTGAGTATATTCACACTGAAAATTGGCAAAAAATAGAAATAATGGCTTGGTTTATTATTTTATTGATTGCCTAGACATAATGATGTGATGACAAAAATGTTAATAATGCAGTCATACATGTGTGTAATATATACCTTTTTTAGAGTCAATTATTAAATATTTGCCTGCAGACCCCTAAGTACATTACAGCTTTCTCCTCATGACTAATCCAATAATATCCAAAGAATAGGATCAGATCAAAACCTGATGTGTGAATACAAAGTGAAATTATAGTGAGCTATTTTTCAGCTAGTTAGTATACACAAAGAGCTCCTGGCAGACACTGGGGACAAGAAGGTACTATAGGAAGCATTCTAGGGTGGGTACTGTATTAGAGCTTTTAAATTTACCCTTGAGAAAGAAGAGATTCTTGATCCAGCATAACAATCCCAATGTTATGCAAGGAGAAGAAAAAGACAGCCAATATCAGCAATATGGCACATATCACAGACCTTGCTTTCAGATCCAGTGTTGCCTGAGGAAGAGACTTAGATGTGCATCAGTTGACAGGGCAAACGTGTTGCGTACTGGACAAGGAGGAGGAACAAAAGGCGTCAGTGGCAGTGTGCCTGTGACCCTTGAGAAGAGTTACAGATTCAACTTCAACGCTGGTCTGAAGTCTGCAGTTGACAAATAAGGTCAGGCAAATTTGACCAAATAAGGATCTCCAGTTTCTTTGAACCTCTACAACCTTCAAGTTATCTGATAGGGGAGGGATCAGTTGTACTCTACTGAAATTTTAATTCAGGACAGTCCTAGAATTATGTTGTTGAGAAAGGATGCATACTCAGGAGTTTGCAAAGCTCAAAACAGTGAAGATATATATGATCTCTTACTTTAGATAAGACAACTTTGGATGAAATGTAATAATAAATAATGGTAACTCAGGTTTACATAGCATTCACTATGTGCCATGTATTGAACTAAGTGTTTTATAGTTATCATCTTATTTTGTACTTACAACAACCCAAGGAGGTAGGTGACTATAATCTCCTTTTTATAGATGAGAAGGTAGAAGCAAACAGATATTAAATAATTTACCCAGGGTCACACAACTAGTAAGTGTCTAAGGCTGGGTTTGAACTTAGGTCATCCTGACTTTGGGGACTTAGGTGGCACAATGGATAGAGCGCTGGACTTAGAATTAGGAAAACTCATCTATTTGGCCTGAGACAGTTAACATCAGTGTAACCCCGGACAAGACACTTAACCCTGTTTGCCTCAGTTTCTCATTTGCAAAATGAACTGGAAAATGATATGGCAAATCATCTTTGCCAAGAAAATGCCAGATGGAATCATGGGAAGTCAGACATGACTAAAAAACTAGTGAAAAACTTTCTAGCTCTAGAAATGGAGTTCTACCCACTGTGCCACTTGGCTGAAAGTGTGAAGGTTCCCTACCTGTGTCCCTTTTGAGGTCTTTGAAGACATCATTTAATAAGCAAAGAAAGCAATCCCAGGACTTGAGAGAACACAAAACAAGACAACAAAATCTCAAGATACTTCCTCTAGAAGTGAACAAGGCCTGACTTATCAAATAGTATCAATTGAGCAGTGTAATTAGGACCTAATGCAGTTATTTTTCCAGTATAACCAAAAAGTATAATGCTGGTATTTGAATGTGATTAAGAGGACCTTTCCCACCCATTGATGGGCTTGCCCATTGTGCAAAGCTAGATTAGGGGAGTTGTTTTGTAGGAGGTTTTCAAGTACCTTTTTTTTTTTTTATTGATGGTCATGCCCCTTGGCTCTAAAAAGTGTACAAATATTTTGAGGGTGAGGTTTTACTTTGAAAATTACTAATAGAAGGATTTGTTTGGCCAGAAGAGGACTCTAGCAAGCTGCTAAGGAATACCCTGGCTTTGAGAAATCCAGATATTCCCTCTCTGGTAAAGATGGATGTATGTTAATGGCCAAACATTTTGGAAGCATTTCCATTGACTTTTAATTTTCCTGTATTTTCTTTGAAGTTCAGAGTGCTGAATCCCTTGAAATAAGTGAATCATATACATGCTTGGTTAAAGGATTGACACATGCTTGATTAAAGTGAGTGTTTATCCCTCAAAAGTTGCCTTTCCTTTTATGAATGCAGATCTAAGAATCTGTGATAGCAGGTCTCCCCGTGCATGTTGGGATGCTTACTGATACAAATAGTGAGGCTGTAGGAATGAGTAAACTAAAAAATAATCTCATCATTTATCAGAACTATCATAGTGACAGGGAGGACAAAGACAGAAACTGAGAAAAAGAGCCTTATTTCAAAATATCTGCAAACACAGACACAGAGTAAAGCACAACTTGGACACCAGATCAACTAGCATTTTTGTTAGAAATAAAGTAAGAGTTTTACTTTTTTTTAAATTTAAAATAATTATACAAGTGAAATGTGAATGGTACAATAAAGAGTTGTAAAAGAAATAAGTGCTATGGATGAAAGACTTGGATGGAAAATTAAGAGAATAGCATAAGAGTTACAAATTCTAACATAAGCAACAACGTCTTTGAAAACTAGACTAGAAATAACAAAAGTTAATTAACTGAGGAAAAAAATAGCATAATCAATAGATTGAAAAATAGTAGCAAATGTAAGCTATCTCCTAAAAATGATTGACATGGAAAGGTGTAGGAGGGCTAATTTAAGAATCATTATAGTACTTGAAACCCATAGTTTAAAAAAGAAAAAAAATCATCCCATTTTACAAAATCATGAAGGAAAACTATCCAGATTTCCTATAATCAAAAGCCCAGTTGAAAATCTAATGAAATATACCAATGATCTCCTAATCAAACCATACAAAGAAAATTTGAAAAAAAATCATAGCCAAATTCTTGAGTTTTCAGGCCAAAATTAGGATCACAGAGTTTTAGCAGCTACCTCTCTCAAAGGCAAAACGTATAGGCTTATGATAGAGAATAGTTATAATGGCATTGGTGACTTTGAAGAAATTCTGATGAAAAAGTCCAGCACTCAGTAGAAATTTTAACATAAATAAACATAAATGAAACATAAAACATGAATAACACAAGATTCAATAGAAATAGATGAAATAAAGGAAATATTTCAGAAAGACTAATTAAGATTGAAATCTTTATATAATAATCTCTTCATATGATACAATTATCCCCTCAAAATTCTAATAATGACAGAAATCAGATGGGGATTTTTCTGAGACAGAGGACCTGAGAGTGATTTTTGTATGTTTTCTTTATCTCAAAAGAAGAAAGGAAAAGAAAGAGAATATGTTAGAGGAAAGAGATTGAGGAAACCTGGGAGAAATAATTTCATACATGCAGGAAAAATTGTGTTCTGATTGTATGAAATAAAGATAAGACTATATAAACAAGGAGAGTGGAAGAGTCAGCAACATTTGAACACTTGAAAAATCTTTATCAAATTGAATTAAATTTTAAAAAATGTTCCACCAGTACAATATAGAGGGTTAAATAGCAGGTGTTCTGAAAACAAAGAAACAAACAAAACAATCTTTAGACTTTAGTGGTAAGCAAGTTCAATATAATTTATCAGTGTGTTGTGGCCACCAAAAACCTTAATTGATCAGATATAATATTGAATATTATATTTGGATTTAGTAATCATAGCCTAGGAAGGATATTGGCAATGCATTTATGGGAAAGAGGCCAAACAGGATGGTGAAGCACTTTAAAACTATGTCTTTTGAGGATCAGTTAAAGTAATTGGGCATATTTATCCTGAAGAAAATGAAAGTGAAAGGGAACATACTAGTTATTTTCAATTTTGTTAGGGCTTATATATCAAGGAGGTAATAGATTCATTGTATTTGGTGGAGAAAGAAGTAGAAGCAACAAAGCAGAAGTTTCAGAAACAAATTTATGCTTGATATGAAACAAACAGAAAAGAAAAAAAAACAATTTCCAACAATTAAAGCTGACCAAAAGTAAAATGAATTACAACAGATAGTGTTCCTCTCTTTGGAAGCATTCAGTAAGGGTCAAAATGACAACTGTCTAATGTTATAGTGGGCATCCTTGATAATTATGGATGGTCTAGACAGTAGTGGAAATTTCTTCTCACCCTTAGATTCTATAATTCTTTGAACTGAATACGTACTGCTACATGTACATTAAAAAAAAATGCTGATTCAGAGACCTTGTTTTTTTCTGTCTGTGAATCAGTGGATCCATTTGCTACAGCATCATCAAAATTTCTTTACTTGGGAAAAGACTTGAAAGATCTTCAATCAGAAGATGAAGTGACATCTTTCAATACATTTAAAAGCAACTACATGATCCATTGACTTAAAGATCTGCTGTATAATAGAAGAGGAACAGAATATTCTTTATATGGCTAACTAGTCTCATAACAAATGCTCCCCAGACTCTCTAAGAAGCTTCTGCTTCTACAGTTTTCCAGTAATAAAAGTTTGTATTTTAACTACTGATCATATAAAATAACAAATGGCCTTCATAGTCTTCATAGTCCTGTAGTGAAAAAAGGAATAAGTTGAGAAGGTTCTCATGTGAACTTATGTTTTTTCCATCTTTTTTTTTTTTGTGAGTTTGGAGATAGGAAGTTGGGAGAAAATGCCTTGGGTTGGCATTTCCTCCTAACAGATTTCATTCATTTTACTCATTTTATTTACCTTTTAAAAATATACCATATTACAATGGCAGAGTGATTTATAATTGCTATCTCCCTCTGCTTGTCGACCTTAATGAGACCAGAGAATATCTCCCTGGGAAACAACCTGGAACAGTGCGAGCAGCAGAAGGGGTAAGCAGACTCTTAGCCCATGAGGCCAGAAAGATCACTAAGGAGGGTTCCTCTTGCTGTGGCCAAGGGGACTACTACAGGATCAGAGCTATCTCAGACACCTCCCCTCTCAACAAACCAGAAGAAGATCCTGAGTCCCAAGGGGTGAAGCCAACAACTACCAACACCAGGAACCCAGGTGTGCCTCAGCACCCCAGGGGAATTGGGAAGACATTAGCACAGACAGGATCACAAATTGCTGAACTTACCTATGTTGAGCAGAGTAGACCTCCAGTGTCAAATACCACCCCTCCCACACACTTATGACCTAGCTCCAGAGTAACTGTGGGGAAAGCCAAAAAGATCTTACCTAGGGTTTCCAACATCAGGCAATTTAGCACCAGGTAAGCTGCAGCATTTTAGCTTCTAGCTGAAAGAACCAGAGGCCACAACATTCAAAGCCTCAAGTTTTAGGCACAAGAACTGTGGGACAGAGTTCCCTGTACCCCAGAGGTAGACATCTACTTTAAAAGTCAGGAGAGGGGTTATTATCATGATTCAGAAGCAAAGCCAAAAAGAAAAGATAGTAGAATCTTTCTATGAGGACAAGGACCAAAACACAAACACCAAAGAGGTCAGTATTGAGACTGTAATCCCATCTGAAACTTCAGAAGTGAATATGAACTGTACTGAAGCACAAAGAGCCTTCTTGGAAGAGCTCAGGGAGGATTTTAAAACCCAAATTAGAGAGTTAGAAGAAAAACTGACCAACGACTTAAAAATATGAAAAAAAGAAAAACAGAAGAATATGAAAGGACAATTACGCAAATGAAAAAGGAAGTATAAAAACCGACTGGAGAAAAGAAAACTCCTTAAAAGATACAATAGGACAGATGGAAAAGGAGATGTAAAAGTTAGCAGAAGAAAACAATTTGATAAAAAATAGAATTGGGCAAGTAGAAGCTAACGAATCTATGAGACATCATGAATCAGTCAAACAGAATCTAAAGAATGAAAAGATAGAAGAAAATGTAAAATAATTAATTGGAAAAACAGCTCACCTGAAAAGAAATCCAGGAGAGAAAAATCTAAGAATTGTTGGTCCACCATAAAGCCATGATGAAAAAAAAAGCCTGGACAATATCATTCAAGAAATCATCAAGTAAAATACTCCTAGAAGTCCTAGACCAAGAGGGCAAAATAGTCATCGAAAGAATCTACCATTCACCTTCCGAATGGGACCCCAACCTAAAAACACCAAGGAATATTGTTGCAAAATTTCAGGACTATCAAGTGAAGGAGAAAATAGTGCAGGCAGCCAGAAAAAAACAATCCAAATATCTAGGAGTTTCAGTCAGGATCACACAGGACCTTGCAGCTTTTAGTTAAAGATCAAAGGAATTGGAATACAATACTGAATAAAGCAAAGGATCTGGGACCAAGGATTACACAGCAAAGTTGAGCATATTTCTGCAAGGAGATGGACATCCAAAGAAATGAGCAATTTCCAGATCTTCCTGATGAAAATGCCAGACCTCAATAGAAAATTTGATCTTCAAATAAAGGTCACAAGAGAGACACAAAAAGGTAAACAGGGGAAAAAAAAAAACTTGCTACACAATTTGGTCAAATTGTTTCCATTTGTATAAGGGAAGATGATACTTGCTTATCTTGAGAACTGTATAGTTATTATGAAATGTTAAAGGGATATACATAGATACAGGGAGTGGAAATAAATTAAATGATGTGATGATAACAAATGTGGTTTAAGGGTGTGAAGGGAATGCAATGGGATATGTAAAAAGAAGGAGGCAGAAAAAATAAATTCTATCACAGGAAGAGGCACAAAAATATATTACAGAAGAAGGAGAAAGGAGAGGGAGATGAGCAATGTTTGAGAGGCACTCTTATCTCATTGGATCCAAGAAGGGTACAACAAACTCAGTTAACCATAGAACTGCAATTGACTCTATATTCAGTAAGTGGAGAAGGATAATAGAAAAGTAAGGGGAGGCTAAAAGGGAGGGAAGAAGTACTAGGGAAAAGGGGATTAAAAGGGAGGGGGAATGAAAGAAGAGAGGGAAGAGTGACAGTAGCAGTTCTCAGAAATTGAAACTCTGTTGTGGAGGGGATGGAAAAAGGAACAAATTAAACATAAACAAGAGGAAAAGGGATAGAGGAAAAGACACGGACAGTAATCATAATTGTAAATGTGAATGGGATGAACTATCCCATAAAACAGAGACTGATAGCAGACTGTATTAAAAAGTATAATGAAACATTTTGTTTTTTAGAAGAAACACATTTGAAATGGGGGTATACACACAGGTTAAAGGTAAAGGGTGGGAGCAGAATATTTTGTGCTTCAGCTATATAAGAAAAGCAGGGGTAGCAATTCTAATCTCAGACAAAGCAAAAGCAGAAATAGATCCAATCAAAAGAGATAAGGAAAGAAACTAGATACTGTTAAAAGGTGCCATAGACAACAAAGCAATTTCATTATTAAACATATATATTCCTAGTTCTTGAGAAAAAGTTAAGGGAGTTATGGGAAGAAGTAGACAGCAAAACTATACTAGTGGTGGACCTCAAACTCTCCCTCTCTGAACTTGATGACTCTAACCTCAAAATAAGCAAGAAAGAAGTTAAGGAGGTGAATAGAACTCTGGATAAGGTAGATATGATAGATCCCTGGAGAAAACAAAATGGGGATAGGAAGGAATATATCTTTTTCTCAGCAGCACATGGCACATATACAAAAATTGACCATGTACTATACCATAAAAACCTCACAAACCAGTGCAGAAAGGCAGAGATAGTAAATGCATCCTTCTCATATCATACAGCAATAAAATTTATATGTCTTCAAAGGCCATGGAAATAAAAACCACAAACTAATTGGAAACTAAACAATCTAATCCTAAAGAATGAGTGGGTTAAAGAACAAATTATAAAAACAATCAACAACTTCATTCAAGGGAATGACAATAAAAACACAACCTACCAAACAAAAGCAGTTCTTAGGGGCAGTTTTATATCTTTGAATGCCTATATGAATAAAATAGAGAAAGAGGAGATCAAAGAACTGGGTATGCAGTTGTAAAAGCTAAAAAAAAGAACAAATTGAAAATCCCCAAGCAAATAACAAATTAGAAACACTGAAAACCAAAGGAGAGATTAATAAAATTGAAATTAAGAAAACTATTGAACTAATAAATAAAACTGTGTCAGTTTTATGAAAAAACCAATACAACTGAATTTATGAAAAAACTAATAAAATCAAATGTAGTCAATTTGATTTTAAAAAAAGAAGAAAACCAAATTACCACTATCAAAAACCAAATGGGTGAACTCACCTCCAATGAGGAGGAAATTAAAACAATAATTAGAAATTATTTTATCCAAATATATGCCCATAAATTCGACAATCTCATTAAGATGGATGATTATTTTAAAAGATACAAGTTTTCAAGATTAACAAAAGAGGAAGTAGAATATTTAAATAACACCATCTCAGGAAAAGAAATTGAACAAGCCATCAAGGAACTCCCTAGGAAAAAATCTCCAGGGATGGAAGGATTCACAAGTGAATTCTATCAAACATTTAAATAACAACTAATTCCAGTATTATATAGGTTATTTGGGAAAATTGTGGCAGAAGGATACCTTCAAAATTCTTTTTATGATACAAATATGGTTTTGATACCTAAACCAGAAAGAGCCAAAACAGAGAAAGAAAATTATAGACCAATTTCTGTAATGAATACACATGCAAAAATTTGAAATAAAATTTTAGCAAAAAAATACAGCAATTTATCAGAATAATAATATATTATGATCAAGTATATCAGGAATGCAGGGCTGGTTTAATAACAAGAAAACTATTAGCATTATTGATCATATCAATGACAAAGCTAACAGAAACTGCATGATTATCTCAATAGATACAGAAAAAGCTTTTGAAAAAACACAACGCTCATTCTTATTGAAAACAGTGGAGAACATAGGAATAAATGGAATTTTCCATCAAATAATAAGCAGTACTTACCTCAAACCTTCAACAAGCATCATACCCAATGGGGATAAGCGAGCTACATTTCCAATAAGATCAGCAGTGAAACAAGGATGTCTGTTATCACCACTATTATTCAATATGGAACTAGGAACATTAGCAGTAGCAATAAGAGAAGAAAAAGAAATTGAAAGAATTAGAACAGGCAAAGAAGAACCTAAGTTATCACTCTTTGCACATGATATGATGATATACTTAGAGTATCCCAGAGACTCAAGTAAAAAACTACTTGAAATAATAAACAACTTTGGCAAAGTTGCAGGTTACAAAATAAACCCTCACAAATCTTCTGCATTTCTATATAATACTTAAAAAGCCAAACAGCAAGAGATAGAAAGAGAAATTCCATTTAAAGCTAAGGTAGACACTACAAAATATTTGGGACACTACCTGCCAAAACAAATCCAGGGATTATATGAACACAATTACAAAACACTTTTCACACAAGTAAAGTCAGATCTAAGTGAGTGGAAAAACATCAGTTGCTCATAGGTAGGCCTAGCTAATATAATAAAAATGACAATTCTACCTAAATTAATTTACTTATTCAGTACCAGACTAATCAAGCTATTTGATAATTATTTTGAAGAGCTAGAAAAAATAATATTAAAATTCATCTGAAGAACAAAAGGTCCAAAATATCAAGGGAACTAATGACAAGAATGCTAGGGATGGTAGTCTAGCTCTTTCAGATCTCAAATTGTATTGTTATCAGCAATTATCAAAAGCACTTGATACTGGCCAAGAAACAGAAGGGCAGAACACTGTTATGGATTAAGTACTCAAGACAGCATTCAATCTACTGTTTGATAAACACAAGGACTCCAGCTTTTGGGATAAGAACTCACTGTCTGAAAAAATTTGCTGGGAAATCTGGATAACATTGTGGTGGAAATTAGTCATAGAAAAATGCATGACACCCTACACAAGAATAAAGTCCAAATGGGCACATGATCTAGGTATAAAGATTGATATTATAAACAAATTAGTGGAAGAAGTAATAATAGTGTATTTTTCAGATTTATGGAGAAGGGAAGAATTTTTTACTAAACAAGGGATAGAAAACATTATGAAGTCCAAAATGGATAATTTTTATTACATTAAAATGAAAAGTTTTTGCACAATCAAACTCGATGCAACTAAGATTTGGAGGGAAACAGAAAACTTGGAAAGAATTTTTTCAACTACTGTCTGTGATTAAGACTCCAGTTCTAAAACATATAGAGAACTGCGTTAAATATATAAGAATACGAGTCATTGCCCCATTGATATATGGTCAAAGAATATGAACAAACAGTTTTCAGAAGAAGAAATTAAAGATATCTACAGTCATGTGAAAGCATGTTCTAAATCACTATTGATTAGAGAGATGCAAATCAAAACAACTCTGAGATACCACATGACACCAACCAGATTGGCTAACATGACAAAATAAGATGATGATAAATGTTGGAGAAGATGTGGGAGAGTTGGAACAGTAATTCATTGTTGGTGGAGCTGTGAGCTAATCCACCCATTCAGGAGAGCAATTTGGAACTATGCCCAAAGGGCTACAAAAATGTGCATACCCTTTGATCTAGCAATACCACTTCTACTGAAGTATCCCAAAGAGATTATAAAAATGGGAAAGGGTACCAAATATGCAAAAATATTTATAGCAGCTCTCTTTGTGGTGGCCAAAATCTGGAAATCAAGGGGATGACCATCAATTGGGGAATGGCTGAACAAATTGTGGTATATGAATGTAATGGAATATTTTTTTACTATAAGACATGACGAGCAGAAAGACTTCAGGGAGACCTGGAAATATTTATATGAACTGATGCTGAGCAATTTTGTACACAGCAACAACTGCAGTGTATGAGGATTTTTTCTGGTAGACTTAGTACTTCATTGCAATGCAAAGACTTAAAAAATTCCCAGTGTTCTCTTGAAGTAAAATGCCCTCCACGTCTAGAGAAAGAGCTATGGAATTCAGTCCCAGAATGTAGCAGATCATTTCCTTTTGTATTATGTTTTGGTATATTTTATGATTTCTCCCATTCATTTTAATCCTTCCATGCAACATGACTATGATGAGAATGTATTCAATAGGAAAGTATGTGTAGAACCTATATAAAATTGCATGCTATCTCAGGGAGAGAGGGGGAAGTAGGGGGAAAAGAGAGGGAAGGAGGGGGAAAACACCTAAGCTATATGCAAGTGATTGTAGAATACTGAAAACAAATAAAAAAATTAAAAATGAGAAAAAATATCTATCATATTTCATTTCTGCCTGTGAAAACAGTTTTATTTCAATTTACTTTTCCTATTCCTTGACAGTAATTTCATGAAGTTTGCTTTACTTTCAGTTGTAGGTCAAATTTATTCTACCTTCTCCTAATGGTATACATTTCTCACCTGAGCACAGTTTTATCTACCTGTAAAGTTGTTCCTAGTCTCTTTCTATGATGAGGAGAAGTCCAGGACAATATTTTTTTTCAAATTCCTCCTCTCTCTCCTATCCTCACATAATTTTTCTAAATGATTCTGTGGCTGTTTAGGTAATTTTTATGACATTACCCAATGGAATTGAAGTTCATATGATAAAACATCTCATTCTGTTTTGATAGATATTCCCCAACATTTCCACTGTAGGGCCTCTTTCCTAGCCCTGATCACTCCAGCTAAATGTGCTTACTGGAAAACTTGAAAGCATTATGATCAGTAATGAGAGATGTGCAAAAGTATTTTTGAATGTTCTTCAAAAAATGAAGCTGCTGTCATCTCATCATGATGTAAGAAAATTAGCAAATAAGTTTTTAAACTTATTTAGTCATAAAGCTTTAATTTGTAATGTATTATGAAGGAAAAAGTTATGTGTTGTTAAAATAACCCAAACATGTCCATGCCTTCCTTCTAAGCATTATGAGGACAATAATATTGAATATGTTATAAATAGAAGTCATATGCCTGAATAGAAGCTTTGAACATGTGCATAATACCTACTTAAGTTGTTAAAAAAAGAAACAACTGATTATAGCTACTCCCTATACCCTCCCCAACAGCAGCTGACTTTTGCAATAGCAAGGATTCCTAAGATGAGGTATGGGAACTTTAAAAGATATATTTTTAAATAAATGTATTGCAATACAATTGACTTTTAAGTGTCATATTTCACCACATAATCATTGCAGGTTTTATGCCATTTTTTTTTTTTTGCAAAAAAGAAGATCGTGACCATTATGAACAGCTTTTTTTTTAAAAAAAGGTGTTGGTATTATTCAAAAGTTATTTTTTATGAAATTGCCTCTGGTACAATATTAGCATGCACAGAATACTCATGAATATATGTACATATGCACTGAGAATTCTAGGCTTGCACCTTGCAGTGCATGGAAGATAAATGTGTATCTTTATGCCACTGGTGAATATATTGATGTTCTGTTTGCCTTTAAAGCAGCTACGAGGAACAGAATTATGTCATGTGATAATTTCACAATGAAAGGTTATAAACCAACGTTTGGACTAGAAAAAAACAGGGTGTGACAATTATGTTATAAAACACAGTAATCTTAAGCATTTTGTTTTATGCATTCAAAAACATTATTCTTAGAATGGTTTCAAAGGTCTTACTGCCCACCACCACCACCTCCACACGTGATATTGACCTATAGAATTTAGGGAGATTGAGTTCAGATAGCTCAGTTGCTGCAATGGAAGATATAACATACTTCAGGAATCAAGGATGGCTTAAGAGACACTTCTTAATGACATTTGTACTATTTTGAATGTATTCTGTTAAGCCCTCCACTAAAGTTCTGCCCTGATGTTTTGTTTTGTTTTGTTTTGTTTTTTTATGGCAGTTAAGTGAACCTGTTAAGATTTATACAGCACTTGAGGTTGGCAAAGTGCTTCATAAATATTATCTCATTAGACTTCAAAATAATCCACTAAGGTATGTGTAAGATATCATTTCCATTCAACAGAGGAGCAAATGAAAACATAGTCATTTGTTTGTGGTCACCAAGAGAGTGAGTATCTGTGAAAGGTTTCAAAACTAAGTTCTCTTAAAATCAAAAACCTTTCAACTACAATGGTCTGTGAAAGGGGAACATGGTTAGATTTCAAGGGGTCCATTGACTTGCAGTCTCCAATTTTTGTCACCTTCAAAAGATCTGCTATAAATATTTTTGTACATATAGGTCTTTTTCCTATTTTTTTTATCTCTTTGGAATGCAAATCTAGTAGTGCTATTGCTTGGTCAAGGGGTATGCCTGACTTCATATTGCTTTGGGCATAGTTCCAAACTGCTCTCCAGAATTGCTGAATCAGTATACAACTCCACCAATAATACATTAGAGTTTTATTTTTCTTACATCCCCTCCAACATCTGTCTTTTTCCTTTTCTGTCATATAAGCCAATTTGACAGCTCAGAGTTGTTTTAATTTGCATTTCTTTCATCAATAGTAATTGAGCACACTTTTATATGATTATGGCTAGCTCTGACTTTTTTTGTGTGAAAACTACTGGTTCACATCTTTTGACCATTTTTCAATTGAAAAATGGCTTTTATTTATATAAATTTGACTCTCTTTTCTATGTCTGAGAAATGAAGTCTTTATCAGAGAAACTCACAGTATTGTTGTTCATAGTCATGATTTCCAGCTGTGTATTTTCCTCTATCCTGTTTTCCTCCTGTATAAACTACTCTGTCTAAAGGGGGAGTTCTTTACTCAGTCCATTCGGAAAAGTGTTTTGGCTACCCACAAACTACCCACCCTTCTATCGGTATGCCCTCCATCCCCTTTTCTTCCTATTTTCCCATATGTTAAGATACATTTCTACACCCAACTGAGTGAATTCTGATGAGAATAAGGTTCACATGTTCCCTTCCACACTTTGCCCTCCACTGTAAAATCTCTTTTGGGTCACTTTTATGTCAGATAATTATCCCATTCTACCTCTACCCTTTCCTTTCTCTTATTACATTCTTATTTCTCATTCCTTAATTTAATTTTTAGTCATACCATCACATTCAACTCAGACCTCTGCTTTCTATATATATATATATATATATATATATATATATATATATATATATATATATATATATATATATATATATATATATATATATATATATATATATATATATATATTCCTTCTAATTGACCTAATACTTAGAAGATACTAAGGAATTATAAATAGAAATAATTTATCCTTATTGAATCTCTTATGATTTCACTTTCCTGTTTACCTTTTTATGCTTCTCTCATATCACGTATCTGAAAGTCAGATTTTCTATTTAGCTCTGGTCTTTTCATCAAAAATGCTTGAAAATTCTTTACTCATTGAGCATCTATCCCTCCCCATCCTAAGGATTAAACTCAGTTTTGCTCGGTAGGTGGCTCTGAATTGTAATCCTAGCTCTTTTGCCTCCATAACATCATATTCCAATCTCTCTGATGCTTTAATGTAGAAGCTGCAAAATTTTCTGTTATCCTGACTATGGCTCCATTATATTTGACCTATTTTGTTTTGTTATCAGCTGCTTGTAGTATTTTCTCCTTAATATGGGCACTGGATCATGGTTATAATATTCATAGGAATTTTCATTTTGCCATCTCTTTCAGGTGATTAATTGATTCTTTCAATTTCTATTTTACCCTCTAGTTCTAGAATATGAAGACAATATTCCTTGATAATTTCTTGAAAGATGATGTTTCGGCTCTTTTTTTGATTATGGGTTTCAAGTAGTCCAGTAATTCTTACATGATCTCTCTTGGATTTATTTTCAATATCCACTATTTCACCAATGAGATAATGCACATTATTTTTCATTCTTTTGATTTATTTGTTTCTTGATGTCTCTTAAACGCATTAGCTTCCACTTTTAACAAATGATTTTCTCCAGTTAGCTTTTGTGCCTCCTTTTATATTTGACCAATTCTACTTTTTAAGTTCTTCTCAGTGAACTTTTCATATATTTCCCCCAAAATTTTGCAAATTCTGCTTTGCAAGGTATTTTTCTCTTTATTGGAATTTTGTGCCTCTTTTAATATTTGACCTATTATGTTAGGATGTTGGGAAAAGAGAGATCTGTGACATGGCAATGTAAGGCTAGCCCCAAACCAATATGGAGAAATACCAGTCATGGAACTAGGTGGTATCAATAGAAATAGCAGGAGCATTGGGAACTCTCAAGCCAGAGATGGTAAAAAGACCTAACAACTTTTCAGAAAGTAATTGCAAGACACTCCAGTGACAGCACTGGATAAATGACCAGATATCAGTTTGGTAAATCCATTATCTATACCCACTTTTAATTCATATTTCAAGGGTTAATAGGATAATTTTCAGGAAAGGAGAAGTGGGAATTCTGAGGAACAGTATCACTTTTGCTCAAAGGGGATCAGGTATCCTCAGATGAAGTATGACTTCTGGTCCCAAGGAAACATGGACACTTAGGAAGAGTATCATTTCTGTTTCAAAGGAATTAGAACCACTCAGTAGTAGTATTGATTGCAGCTACAGAGATCAAGGACCCTTCCTGAACTGGGACCAGAATGCAGACCAGGATTACAATGACCAGATCTTTACATATACTACGCCCTCTTGAAAGTACTGAAAATTTTCAAACCTTCAGAAATGGCTCTGAAAATAACTGTATAACAAACTATATCTTGACACTATTTGCCTCCTCACAATACAAAGAACAGAGTCCAACTTTCATATAAAGTTCAAAATAAAGAAACCAGGTAGAGAAATGGGCAAGAAATAACAACAATATCAACAACAACAACAACAATAAAGAACATGACCATGAAATGCTACTACAGGTACAGAAAAAAAGCAAAATACAATCTCAGTAAAAGACAATTAGGTCAATATAACTACAAGCAAACCTAAAAGAAAAGAAAAATGTGAATTGGGTAGAAACCCAACAGAAAATCCTAGAAGAATGAAAGAATATTTTTAAACTCAAATAAGAGTAGGAAATAAAAAAATGACAAAGAAATAAGAGCAAAGAAAGAAAATTATAAGACAATTAAGTATTGGTAAAAGAGGGGCAAACAATACAGAATTGACAAAACAGACAAAAGAGGTGAAAAATTCACTTATTAAAATACTTCCCCAAAAAGTGGAATTGTTCAAGTAGGGGGGAAAGTAGTACAAAAGTTCACTAAAGAAAATAATTGATTAAAATTTAGAACTGGGAAACTGAAGCTAACAATTCTATAAGGCATTAAGAAACAATAAATGACAGCCAAAAGAATGCAAAAAGAGCAGAAAATATGAAATATCTCATTGGTAAGAAAAAAACAACTGGCTTGAAAAATAGATCCAGGTGAAATAAATTATAATTATTATACTACTTGCAAACCATAATAAAAAAAGAGCATAAGCATCATTTTGCAAAAAGTTATCAAGAAAAACTCTCCTGATATCCTGGAACCAGAACATAAAATAGAAATTGAATGAATCTACTGATCACCTCCTGAAAGGGATCCTACAATTAAAACTCCCAGTAATATCCCCCAGTGCCTTGGTTTCTAGGTCCAGAAGAAAATAATTCAAGTAGACAGAAAGAAACTATTTAAATAGCCTGGTACCACAGTCAGAATCACACAAGATATAGTAGATACTGTGTTAATGGAACAGCTGACTTGTAATATAGTACTCTGAAAGGGAAAATAGCTGTGATTTCAACCAAGAATAACATACCCATGGAAACAATATAATTCATCATTGATACATACAAATTCTGAGAACTTTGTCTTTATTAGGGCAGTTAGAAGGATTATCCAAAAATAAAGTCTGGTAGTGAGTCTATTATGTTGAGATGATTTTAAAAAGAAACAGCAACATGGATAGGCAAGAAAGAGTCATGTCCTGAAAGAAGGTGGAAGAAAGAGGAAGAATAAGTACAATTTTCTCGTGTAAATAGGTTCTTAAAGAAAAATTTTAACAAAGGAGGTGGAAAACGGTAGGGGAGTGACAACACTTTAATCTTACTGGCATCTAAAATTATTCAAATTGGGGAAACACACATACACTCAAGTAGTAATTAGAATCTATCTTACCATCAGGAAGTTGGAGGGGATAGCAGATAAGAAAAAGGGGAGAGTGTCATAGAAACAAGGGCAGATAAAAGAATGCAGTAGGCAGAAGCAAAAGAGAATATAAAGGAGGGACAGAATATAAAGAGAGAGAAGAATAAACAGAAAAAATATGATCAGAGGAAATGCACAATTTGTATTCAAAACTGAATGTCAATGGAATGAACTCACCCATAACACAAAAGTAGAAAACAGGATGAATTAGAAACCAGAATCGAACAATATACTATTTCTAAGAAACAAAGAGAACTAAAATAATGGGCTGTAGTAGAATATAATATGCTTCAACTGTAGTGAAAAAAAAAAAAGACTACCCATGATCTCCAATAAAGCCAAAACAAAAGGAGATCTAATTAAAAGGGATAAGATGGGAAACAACATTTATGTAAAAGGGAATGATTAGCAATGAAGTAATATCAGTATGGATCTTACATGCACCAAAATAGCACAGTATTCAATTGATTAAAAATAATGTTGAATGAATTATAGGAGGAAAGAAACAGCAAAATTATATTAGTAGGGGACATCAACTTTCTCTTCTCACAACTAGGTAAATCTAATCATAAATTAATAAAGACATTAAGGACATGAAATAAAATCTTGGAAAAGTAAGCTATGGTAGACCTCTGGAGAAAGCTGAATTGGAATAAAATTATGTATAGTGTTTTCTCAACTGCAAATGGCACTAAAACTGTGTTATGACATAAAAGTCTTACATTCAAATATATAAAAGGAGAAGTATTAAATCTGGCTTTTTCAGATCATAATACAACAAAATTATATTCACATAAGACTGTGGAATTATAGATTAAAAATTAATTGGAGGGGCAGAACCAAGATGGCAGAGTGAGAGCAAGGACTCACTTAAGTTGGCATAAACATTCAAAATAATTGAAATCAGAAGCTGCCTCCAGTGGCCTCACCAAATATTAGCTTCTCTCCCTCCCATATCTGTCCTTCATTCAAATTTCTACAAAGTATTCTAGTGCCTTCCTGAGATCTTTCTCCTCTTGATACTGTGTTTTATAGTCTCTCCCCCAAAAGGCTAGTTTCTACTGTCTTTTCCCATAAAGGATAGTAGGTTAGAGGTTTCTCACCCCTGAGGGTAAATCGGCAGGCATTTTATGCTATATTTCTCAATGAGATTGTAATGTCTATGGAACTTTCACTTATAGAGTGGTAACCAGGATCCCTTTTCCTGCAAACATCACTGTTACTTCTTGAATATTTTCATGTTAGAACTTTTTAAAGTTGATTTGAGGGCATGATTTTAGCTCTTCCCCAAGGTTCATTTGTGTGTATTGCCTCAGGAACCAAAATTGTTAGTCATATTTATGACTATTAATATTGGTCTCTTTCATGGAATAAGTCTGGGGACATATTTAAATGTTCATGACTAGATACGTTAAAAGACGCAAAATGGATAATGGTAATCAAAAAAAAATGAATGCCACTGTTAAGATTTTTGTGAAAATAAATTCAACAACTGGTAAGCAGCTTTGTGAAAATTACCATTCCCCAATTTATCTCAGCTACTTTTTTTAAAACAGACACACTGTCTACAACTGGGTTTCTGCTCAAATCCTCTCCAGTATTTTTGGTCTTACCAGAACTTGTGCAGTATTAGTTTAGACTTTAAAAAAACAGGAAACCCACACACAAAGAAGTAGAATCAGGAATAGTCATCACATGGTAATCTTGATGTTAGTGAGATCACAAAAGTAGCAATAGGATGTAGGAATGAACCAAAGATTTAAGTAACTCTAACATGTCATGTAAAAAGAAACAGATAAGAATAGCAGCCTTAAATTTTCTTTGTTTTCCCAAGGCTCTTTATGTAATGACAGTTTTTACTGTAGCTATTATCTAAGGCTAATTCATACCTTTTGATCTGAAATTCTGAAGAACAGAAGAACAAATCTTTATAGTGAAAATCCATCCCTTTCTTTTCAGATATTTACGCCTATGACTCTTAGGAAGCCATATCTTATTGCCTCCAAACTCTTTGGCATTCTCAAATCATTCAACATCAGAAACTGATACGATGTTATTGGTGGTCTTCTTTGCATTTGCTTTGTATGCTAAGGCCTACAGGACTTTTTTTATACAACTTGCAGATGAAACCTTCCATATATGGTATCTTTCCCCATTAAAATGTGAATTACTTGAGAGAAGGAACTATTTTATTGTTCTATTTGTATCTACTGAATTTAGTACAGTGCTTTGCACATAATACAGCTTAATAAATGTTTCATTCATTCATTCATTAACAACTTATCTTACATATTTAGCACTCTATCATGGTTAAGAAGTGGATAGTCCTCATTGCTATTTAAAATTCTATCTTGTGGTATGTATGTACTGATATTTTGAGTAGCTTTCTCTCATCCTGGTGGATATTACTATTCTAGAGCAATGAGTAAAGACGTGTTTAACTGGAGGAAAATCTGATAAATAGGAGCAAAAGATGTCTATTACTACATTTTCAAGGAGTTTAATTAGTATAAACTTTTAAGGCAAACAATTAGGTTAAGTTGTGAAAATTTCATAGGATGAGTTAAAAGTATCTAAGATTTAAAATAGATATCATCTAGTGTACACCACTTATTTTATTAACTGAGGTATATAAAAACAAAATGATAAACCTAAGTTCTTCTATATTTGCATATTTTTCTATCCATAGCTATAGATGAAGCTTATCACACTCATAATAAAAAAACATAATCAGGGATGAAGGAGCACACCGAGCACAGTGCAGCATCCCCACCACAGCAGGGCTGGGCAGGAAGCCCTCGGTGGTCTGAGGCACTGGCTGCACTATGGAATCTCAGGCATATTAGCACAGGACAGGAGTCCAGTAGAGTTGAGTGAGTGAGAGACGCAGAACCCCAGGTATCTGCAGCGACTGCTCCTGAGACTATCTGCCTAGCTCAGCAGAGGAGACGTCCTGTGGTCAGATGACCCCACCCCCACAATTACCAAGCTACCTTCAGGGTAAATCCAGTGAAAAACCAAAAGACATCACCTGGTCTCTGATTTCTCAAAGAGGCCAGTATTGACAATGTACTTTCATCTGAAATTTCAGAAGTGCACTGGTCACAAGCACAAAGAGCACTCTTGGGAGAGCTGAAGAAGGATTTTAAAAGCCAAGTTAGAGAAACATAAGAAAAATTGGCTGATGGTTTTAAAGTATGAAAAAAGAATTCACTGAAGGAAACAGCTCCTTAAAAAGGAAAATTGGACAAATGGAAAAGGAAGTACAAAAAGTAACTGGAGAAAATAACTCCTTGAAAGAATAAGTGGAGAGATGGAAAAGGAGATGCAAAAGTTAACTGAAGAAAACAATTTGATAAAAATTCAAATCAGGCAAATAGAAACTAATGACTTTATGAGATACCAAGAATCAGTCAAAGAAAATCTAAAGAATAAAAATATAGAAGAAAATGTAAAACATCTAAATGGAAAAACAACTGACCTGAAAAACAGATCCAGGAGGGAAAATCTAAGAATTATTGGCCTAAAAGAAAGTCATGATAAAAAAAAAAGAGCATGGACAATATCTTCCAGGAAATCATCAAGAAAAACTACGCAGAAGTGCTAGATCCAGAAAGCAAAACAGTCATCAAAAGAATCCACTATTCACCTCCCAAAGGGATCCCAAACTCAAAACCCCAAGAAATGTTGTTATCAAATTCCAGAACTATCAAGTGAAGGAGAAAATACTATGGGCAGCCAGAAAGAAACCATTCAAATATCGAGGAGTTAGTCAGGATTACACAGGACTTTGCAGCTTTTACATTTGAAGACTGAAGGAATTGAAATCTGACATTCCATAAGGCAAAGGAGATGGGACCGCAACCAAGAAACAACTACCCAACAAAGTTCAGCATAACATTTCAGGCAAGGAGATGGTCATTCATTGAAGAAAGGGATTTCCAGACCTTCCTGACAAAAATGCCAGAACTTAATAGAAAATTCAATCTTCAAATGCAGGTCTCAAGAGAGGCACACAAAGGTAAATTGTGTGTGGGGGGGGGGGGGGGAGGACAAAAGAACAACTTGTTATTCATTTTGGGGAAACTGTTTAGCAACCTATAAGGGAAGATGATACCTGTTAATCTTGAGAATTGTACATCAATTATGAAATATAAAAGGGATATACATAGAGGGAACAGGTATAAAGTAAATGATGTGACAATAAAAATATGATTTAAGCATGTGAAGGTATTGTAACAGGAGGTGTGAAAAGGAGGAAGTAGAAAATGGTAAATTGCATCAGAGGAAGAAGTACAAAATTATAGTAGAGGGAAAGAGGGGAGGGAGATGAGCATTGTTTAAGAGGTGCTCCCATCTGATTTGGTTCAAGGAGGGAACCACAAATTTAAGTATATAATTTTAATTAGCTCTAAAGTCAGTAGGAGGGGAAGAGGGAAGAAAGGTGAGGTGAAGCTAAAAGGGAGGGAAGAAGTAGTAAGGATAAAGGGGAGTAAGAGGGAGGGGGACTAAAAGAAGGAAGGGAAGGGTGCAGGAAGTGGTGGTGAAAAATGAAAACTATTGAGAAGGGGAAGAGAGATGAGAAAGCTAAGAGCACAAATTGTAGGAAAGAGGATGGAGGGAAATGCACAGATTAGAATCATAACTGTGAATGTGAATGGAATGAATTGTCCCATAAAACGGAGATGGATAGCAGAATGGATGAAAAAGTCATAATCCAACAATATGTTGTTTACAAGAAATACATTTGAAAGGTGGGGATACACATAGGGTAAATGTCAAAGGTTGGAGCAGAATATATTATGCCTTAGCTGAAGCAGGGGTAGCAATCCTAATCTCAGACAAAGCAAAAGCAGAAATAGATCTAATCAAAAGAGATAAGGAAGTAAACTATCTCCTGCTAAAAGGCACCATAGGCAATGAAGCAATATCATTACTAAGCATGTATGCTCCAAGTGGTATAGCATCTAAATTCTTAGAGGAGAAGTTGGGGGAGTGCAAGGAAGAAATTGTCAACAAAACTATACTAGTGGGAGACCTCAACCCCCCCCTCTCTGAACTTGATAAATCTAACCTCAAAATAAACAAGAAAGAGGTTAAGGAGGTAAATAAAACTCTGGATAAGGTAGATATGATAGATCTCTGGAGAAAATTTAATGGGAATAGAAAGGAATATACATTTTTCTCAGTAGTACATTGCACATATACAAAAATTGACCATGTGCTAGGACATGAAAACCTCACAATACAATACAGAAAGGCAGAGATAATCAATGCATCCTTCTCAGATCATAATGCAAGATAAATTAAATGCAACAAAAGGTCATGGAAAGATTAACCAAAAATAAATTGGAAACTAAATAATGAAATCCAAAATAAGGAAGGGGTTAAAGAAGAAATCATAGAAACAATCAATAACTTCATTCAAGAGAATGACAATAATGAGACAACCTATGAAATCTTATGGGATACTGCAATAGCACTTCTTAGGGGAAGTTTTATATCTTTGAATGCCTACATACATAAAATAGAGAAAGATATCAATGTCATGGGCATGCAGCTGAAAAAGCTAGAAAAATCCCCAAGTAAATACCAAATTAGAAATACTGAAAAACAAAGGACAGTTAATAAATTTGAAATTAAGAAAACTATTTAATTAATAAATAAAACCAATAGTTGGTTTTATGAAAAAACTAATAAAATTGATAAACCTTTGGTCAATTTGATTAAAAAAAGAAAGAAGAAAATCAAATTACTAATTTCAAAAGTGAAAGGGGTAAACTCAACAACAATGAGGAGGAAATTAAAACAATAATTAGAAATTGTCTTGCCCAACTTTATGCCCACATATTAGACAATCTAAAAGAGATGGATGAGCATTTTAAAAAATGCAAATTGCCCAGATTAACAGTAGAAGAAGTTGAATACTTAAACAACCCCATCTCAGAAAAAGAAATTGAACAAGCCATCAATGAACTGCCTAGGAAGAAATCTTCAGGGTCAGATGGATTTACAAGCTAATTCCATCAAATATTTCAAGAACAGTTAATTCTAATGCTATGTAGACTATTTGTGAAAATTGGGGAAGAAGGAGTCCTCCCAAATTCCTTTTATGATACAAATATGGTTTTGATATCTAAACCAGGAAGAGACAAAACAGAGAAAGAAAATTATAGACCAATTTCTCTAATGAATGTAGATGCAAAAATTTTAAATAGGATTTTAGAAAAAGGAATACAGCATCTTATGAGAATAGAACTTTATGATCAGGTAAGATTCATACCAGGAATGCAATGCTGGTTCAATATTAGCAAAACTACTAGCATTATCAATCATATCAACAACAAAAGTAATAAAAACCATATGATTATCTAAATAGATGCAGAAAAACCTTTCAATAAAATACAACACCCATTCCTATTAAAAACAGTGTAGAACATAGGAATAAAGGCAACTTTTCATAAAATAATAAGCAGTATCTGCCTAAAACCATCAGCAAGAATTATATAGAATGGAGATAAGCTAGATGCATCTCAAATAAGGTCAGAGGTGAAATAAGGATGTCCTTTATCACCACTATTATTCAATATAGTACTAGAAATGTTAGCTGTAGCAATTAGAAAAAATAAAGAAACTGAAAGAATAAGAATAAGCAAAGAAGAAACTAAGTTGTCACTCTTTGCAGATGATATGATGATATACGTAGAAAATCCTAGAGATTCAAGTAAAAAACTACTTGAAATAATAAACAACTTTGGCAAATTTACAGATTACAAAATAAACCCACACAAATCTTCTGCATTCCTATATATTAATAAGAAAGTCCAACAGCAAGAGAGAGAAAGAGAAATCCCATTTAATGCTAGGGAACTTACCTGCCAAAATAAATCCAGGGACTATATGAAGACAATTACAAGACATTTTTTGCACAAATAAAGTCAAATATAAGCGGAAAAACATCATTTGCTTATCTGTAGGCTGAGCCAATATAATAAAAATGACAGTCTTATCTAAACTAATTTACTTATTTGGTGCCATACCAATTAAACTACCAGATAATTATTTTCTAGAACTAGATAAGATGATATCCAAATTCATCTGGGAGAACAAAATGTCCAGAATATCAAAGGGAGTAAAACAAAGGGAAGGTGATCTAGTGCTATCAGATCTCAAAATGTTATAAAGCAGCAATTATCAAAACCACTTGGTACTGACTCAGAAACAGAAGGGTAGACAAGTGGAATATGGTAGGTACTCAAGACACAGTAGGCAATGAATATAACAATCCCCTGTTTGATAAACCAAAGGACCCCAGGTTCTGGGATAAGAACTTTGACAAAAATTGCTGGGAAAACTGGATAACAGTGTGGCAGATACTAGACATAGACCCATGCCTGACACCCTACACAAGAATAAAGTCAAAATAGGTACATGATCTAGGAATAAAGATTGATAACACGGACAAACTGGAGGAACAAGGGATAGTGTATTTAACAGATTTATGGAGAAGGGAAGAATTTTTGACTAAAGAAGAGATAGAAAGCATTATGAAGGGCAAGATGGATAATTTTGATTACATTAAACTGAAAAGCTTTTGCACAACCAAATGCAATGCAACCAAAATTCAGAGGGATGTAGAATATTGAGAAAGAATTTTTACAGGTACTCTCGGGGATAAAGGCCTCATTTCTAGAATATATAGAGAATTGAGTCAAATGTACAACAAAACAAGTCATTCCTCAATTGATAAATGGTCAAAGGATATGAACAAGCAATTTTCAGAGAAAGAAATTAAAGATATCCACAATCATATGAAAAAATGCTCTAAATCACTTTTGATTAGAGAGATGCAAATCAAAACAACTCTGAGGTACCACATCACACCTGTCAGATTAGCAAATATGGCAGAACAGGAACAGGAAAACGGTAAATGTTGTAGAGGATGTGGGAGATTTGGAACTCTAATTTATTGTTGATGGAGCTGTGAGCTCATCTAACCATTCTGGAGAGGTGTTTGGAACTGTAACCTAAGGGCTACAAAAATGTGCATACCCTTTGCCCCAACAATACTGCTTCTAGCACTGTATTCCCAAGAGATCATAAAAATGGGAATAGGTTCCACATGTACAAAAATATTTATAGCAGCACTCTTTGTCCTTGCTAAAAACTGAAAATCAGGGTAATGCCCATCAATTGGGGAATGGCTGAATAAATTATGGTACATGAATGTAATGGATTACTATTGTGCTATAAGAAATGATGAACAAGACTTCAGAGAGGCCTGGAAAGACTTATATGATATGATGCTGAGCAAAAGAAGCAGAAGCAGGAGAACTTTGTGCACATCAATGACCACAGTGTGTGAGAGTTTTTTTTCTGGTAGACTTGGGTCTTCATAGCAATGCAAGGGCATTAAAAAAAAAAAATTCCCAATGGTCTTCTAAGGCAAAATGCCTTCCATATTCAGAGACAGAACTATGGAATTCAATCACATAATATAACAGATCATTTGTGTGTCTGTGTGTGTGTGTGTCTCTCTTTCTGTGTATAGGTGTGTATCTGTGTGTGTGTATTATGTTTTGGTTTGTTACATGATTTCTCCCATTTATTTTAGTTCTTCTACATAGCATGACTATAATGAAAATGTATTCAGTAGGAACATGTGTGTAAATCCTATATAGAATTACATGCCATCTTGGGGAGGGAGGGAAGTGTTGGGGTATAAGTAGGAGGAAAATATCTGAGTTTTGTGGTAGTGATTGTAGAGCATTAAAAATAAATAAAATGTATATATTTAGAAAGTAAAAAAGAAAATTGATCTTAAAATACCAGTCTGAAGAGAAGCATAAAAAGGTAAAGAGGGGGAAAATCCTGTTACTCAATTTGAGCAAACTGTTTACATCCCTATAAGGGAAGATGATACTTTTTAATCTTGAGAATTGTATATTTATTATGAAATATACACAGACAGAGGGAGTGGCTATAAAGTAAGTGAAGTGATGACAAAAATGTGGTTTAAAGGTGTAAAGAGATTGTAACAGGAGATGTGAAAAGGAGGAGGCAGAAAATGGTAATTTCCATCACAAGAAGAGGCAAAAAATTTTATGACAGTAGAGAGAAAGAGGGAAGGGAGATGAGCATTATTTGAGAGGTACTCTCATCTGATTTGATTGAAGGAGCAAACAACAATCTTAATTAAATATATAAATGTAACTAGCTCTGTAGTTAGTAGGAGGGGAAGGGGAAAAGAAAGGTCAGGGGCAGGTTAAAGGGAGGGAACTAGTAGTAAGTGTAAAGAGGAGTAAAAGGAAATGGGGCTGAAAGAAGGAAGTGAAGACTTCAGGAAGTAGTGGTCAAAAATTAAAACTCTATTGTGGACGGGAAGTGAGAAGGGAGGACTAAAATTACAAATGTTGGGAAAGAGGATGGAGAGAAAGGCAGAGATAGTCATCATAAATGTGAATGGGATGAACTCTGTCATAAAACAGAGATGGATAGCAGAATGCATTTAAAACCATAATCCAACAATATGTTTTTTACAAGAAGCACATTTGAAATGGAGGGATACACACAGAGTAAAGATAAAAGATTGGAGCAGAATATATTGTGCTTCATCTTATGTGAAAAAGGCAGGCATAGCAATCCTAAAAGCAAGAGCAAAAGAAGAAATAGATCTAATCAAAAGAGATAAGGAATAAAACTATATCCTGCTGAAAAGCACCATAAACAATGAAGCAATTTCATTACTAGACATATATGCTCCAAATGATATAGCCTCCAAATTCTTAGTGGAGAATTTAAGAGAGTTGGAGGAAGAAATAGATACCAAAACTATACTAGTGGGGAACCTCAAACTCCCCCTCTATGAACATGATAAATCTAACCACAAAATAAACAAGAAAAGTGTTAAGGAGGTGAATAAAACTCTGGATGAAGTAGATATGTTATATATCTGGAGAAAATAGAATGGTGATAAAAAGGAATATACCTTTTTTCTCAATGCTATATGATACATACACAAAAATTGATCATGTACTAGGGCATAAAAACCCTACAATCCAGTTCAGAAAGGTAGAGATAGTCAACGCATCCTTCTCAGATCATAATGTAATAAAAATTATATGTATAAAAAGACCACGAAAAGACAGACCAAAAATTGATTGGAAGCTAAATAATCTAATCCTAAGGAACTACTGGGTTAAACAACAAATCATAAAAACACTCAGCAGTTTCATTCTAGAGAAAGACAGTAACGAGACACCCTACCAAATCTTATGGGATACTGCAAAAGTAGTTCTTAGTGGAAGCTTTATAACTTTGAATGCCTACATGAATAAAATAGAGAAAGAGGAAATCAATGAATTGGGCATGCAGCTGAAAAAGCTATAAAAAGAACAAATTGAAAATCTCCAACTAAATATCAGATTAGAACTACTGAAAACTAAGGTAGATATAAATAAAATTGAAATTAAGAAAACTACTCAACTAATAAGTAAAACTAAGAATTGCTTTTATTAAAAATACAACAATTGATAAATTTTTGGTCAAATTTGATTTAAAAAAAGAAGTAAACCAAATTATCAATATCAAAAATGAAAAGGGTGAACACCTCCAATGAGAAGGAAATTAAAACAATAAATAGAAATTACTTTGCCCAACTCTATGCCCATAAATTCAACAATCTAAATAAGATGGAAGATTATTTGGAAAAGGATAAATTGCCCAAATTAACAAAAGAAGAAGTTGAACACTTAAATAACCCCATCTCAGAAAAAGACATTGAATAAGCCATCAATCAGCTCCCTAGGAAAAAATCTCCGGGGTCAGATGGATTTACAAGTAAATTTTATCAAGCAGTTAAAGAACAGTTTATTCCAACACTATATACATTATTCGGAAAAAACTGGAGGAAAAGGAGTCCTCCCAAATTCTTTTTATGATACAAATATGATTTTTATAACTAAAGCAGGAAGAGCCACAACAGAGAAAGAAAATTATGGACCAATTTCTCTAATGAATATAGATGTAAAAATTTTAAGTAAGTATTAATCAAAAAGAATACAGCAACGTATCATGAAAATAATATATTATGATCAAATAGGATTCATTCAAGGAATGCAGGGATGTTTCAATACTAGGAAAACCATTAGCATTATTGATCATACCAACAACAAAACTAAGAGAAACTGTATGATTATTTCAAAAGATGCATTAAAAACTTTTGACAAAATACAACACCCATTGCTATTAAAAACAGTGGAGAGCACAGGAATAAAAGGAACTTGCAATGAAATAATAAATAGTATCTACCGCAAACCTTCAGCAAACATTATATGCAATGGTGATAAGCTGGATGCTTTTACAATAAGATCAAAGGTGAAAGAATGATGCCCATTATTACTATTCATTCAATATGGTACTAGAAACGTTGTGTTGCAATTAGAGAAGATAATAAAGCAATAGAAGGAATTAGAATAGGAAAAGAAGAAACTAAGTTATCACCCTTTGCAGATGATATGATTATCTACATAAAAAATCTCAGAGAGTCAAGTAAAAAGATATTTGAAATAATAAACAACTTTGTCAAAGTTGCAGATTACAAAATAAACCCACATAAATCTTGTGCATTTTTATATCTTAGTAACTAAACTGAACAGCAAGAGATAGAAAGAGAAATCCCATGTGATCCTGATGTACAAACAATAAAATATTTGTGAGTCTATCTGCCAAAACAGATTCAGGGAAAATATGAACAAAACTATAAGACACTTTTCACACAAATCAAGTCAGATCTAAGTAAGTGGGAAAACATCATTTACTCATGGGTAGGCTGAGCCAATATAATAAAAATGACAATTCTACCTAAATTAATTTACTTATTTAGTGCAATACCAATCAAACTATCAGGTAATTATTTTCTAGAGCTGGAAAAAATAATATTAAAATTTATCTGGATGAACAAAAGGTCCAGAATATCAAGGGGACTCATGAAAAGAAATGCTAGGGAAGGTGGCATAGCTCTAACAGATGTCAAATTATATTATAAAGTAGGAATTATCAAACACCACTTGGTACTGGCTAAGAAACAGAAGAGTAGACCAATGGGATAGGTTAGTTACTCAAGACACAGTAGTTAAGGAATATAGCAATCTACCCTTTGATAAACCCAAGGACCCCAGCTTCTTAGATAAGAACTCACTGTTTGACAAAAATTGCTGGGAAAACTATACAAGAGTGTGGGGGAAACTTGGCATAGACCAATGCTTGACACCATACACAAGAATAAAGTTCAAATGAGTACATGAACTGGATATAAAGATTGGTAATATGGACAAATTGGTGGAGCAAGGAATACTGTACTTATCAAATTTGTAGAGAAGGGAAGAATTTTTTACTAAAATTTTGGTTATATCAAGCTGAAAAGTTTTTGCACAATGAAACCTAATGCAACCAAGATTAAGAGGGATGCAGAAAACTGGGAAAGAATTTTTCAGCTAGTGTCTGTGATGAAGGCCTCATTTTCAAAATATATAGAGAACTTAGTCAAATGTACAAAAATACAAGTCATTCCCCAATTGATAAATGATCAAAGGATATGAACAGGCAGTTTTTGGAAGAAAAATCTAAAGATATCTTTAGTCTTATGGGAAAATGTTCTAAATCGCTATTGATTAGAGAGATATAAATCAAAACAACTCTGAGTTACCACATCACGCTATAAGATTGATTAACATGGCAAAACAGGAAAATGATACATGTGGGAGAGTTGGAACACTAATCCATTGCTGGTTGGGCTGTGAGCTGATCCAACAATTCCAGAGGGCAAATTGGAACTGTACCCAAAGGACAACAATAATATGCATACCCTTTGATCCAGCAATACTGCTTCTAGGACTGCATCTCCAAGAGATCATAAAAATGGGAAAGGGTCCCAAATGTACAAAAATATTTATAGCAACTCTATTTGTGGTAGTCAAAATCTGGAAATCAAGGGAATGCCCATCTATTGGGAAATGCCTGAATAAATTGTGGTATATGAATGTAATGGAATATTATTTTGCTATAAGAAATGATGAACAGGAATACTTCAGAGCAGGGTGGAAATATTTATATGATCTGATGCTAAGCAAAAGGAGCAGAACCAGGAGACCTTTGTGCATAGTAATGACAACAGTGTGCAGGGAATTTTTCTGGTAGACTTGCGACTTCATTGCAATGCAAGAACTTAAAAATTCCAAATGATCTCTTAATGCAAAATACATTCCACATCCAGGGAAAGAACTATGGAATTCAATCACGGAATGAAACAGATCATTTTCTTTTGTATTATGTTTTGATTTGTTTTATGATTTCTTCCATTCATTTTAATTCTTCTATGCAACATGACTAAGGTGAAAATGTATTTATTAAGAATGTAGGTGTGGAACCTATATAAAACTGTATACTGTCTCAGGGAGGGAGTGGGGAGATAGGGGTGAAGGTGAGGAGGGAGGGGAAAAAATCTAAGATATATGGAAGTGATAGTAGAATACTGAAAACAAATAAAATGAAAAAAAAATCTCATACTTATAATTTCAACATCTCAATAGGTTGTACATATAATGTCTTCTTTGGGTTTTTTTTGGCTGCATTCTAGTCATTTTCCCCCTAAATATCAATTAAGTTAAATGTCTCAAAGTTAAAGATGCAGGTAGTCTTTTAGGTGTCCATGCTGGAACCTCCATGCACCTTCAAGGGAAGGAACACAGAAGGACTTCCATTCTCTGAACTCCATTTTTAATAAATTTATCTTGATACTGTTTTGTGTGTCAAGTTCTTCTCTAACATGTTGCCCAACGTTGGATAAGGACACCCCAAAATGAGAGGCACCTGACTTCCTGCCTTGGAGAAAGTGAGATTAAATTATAGGATGAGCGCTTCTGTAGAAAAAGTGTGATTTTTTTTTTACAATACCTGTAAGTCATGTCTCCTACAGTCCAACCAGGCTACATTGGACCACAGGCAGGGAGTTCAGAGGAAGGAAGGGAGAAAAATTTGCCAGCAGACCAGGTGATTCAGTATACTGAGTAAAGATCAGGTTACCCCAGGAACTTGCATTCAGGATCAGTCTTTTACTGAGGAAGTAGAATTCAGAGTGGCAAACTCTTTGTTCGTCCCTTTTTCCTGTCTGGAACTTCCTTATTCACATTAATAAGCAAATAGAGAAAACTTGGACAGAATCCCAGGAATTTGAGCCATGGAAGGAAGGAAGGCTCCTGGTGATATTGAGAGGATGCAATCTGCTCCAAGGTCAAAAGAACTATGTTGGTCATTAGGGCCCAGGAACTTTAGTCCCAACAGCGACCAACCAAGCATTAGCCTAAGTCATTTGATATCAAAACTTCTAGGTGCTTGTTTGTCCTGAAAGCTGGAGTGAGCTAATTAGATAGGAATTTATTCCTTAAAATTGACTTGGAGTCAATCAGAGTAAATGGAGATGAATAGCTGAATTTTAATTGGTCTAATCTAAACTTAGTTTATATCCTAGAAGAGAGTAATTGAATAGCTCTATCTGTTCTGTGTATGTCTGTGTGTTTGTGAGGTGTTTTGCTAAATTGCAAATGCAGCTCTGTGGAACAGAGCCCAGCCTTGGCTGCTTGGCACAGGGAGGAACAGGACCTGAACAGACCTCCTTGGCAGAATTCCCAGCAGGGAGGGTCCCCGATCCCTCAACCCAAAAGTGACAAAGAAAGCTCCAAAAGACAGAGTGGGAGGGCTTTCCCAGCTGGGCAAGAGGGGAATGAGGTCCCCTCAGCACTGGTCCCAGGCATCAGCAGAGGCAGAGGCAGCAGCAGTAGCAGCAGCAGGTGGAAGGCAGCTAGATGACCTCAGAAGCAATCTGGATCTATTGTCCAGACATCTCAGCTTAAAGCCCCTGGGGGAATTGAGCAGTTGATCTTAAGCTCAGCCCTCAGTGCTGGCCCCACCCCCAACCAAAGCCCCTGGAGTAGTTCAGCAGCTGATCTGAATCTCAGCCTTGATCACAGTGCTGGGGAGAGGAGGAGCACTAGGACCTTCCACTTGACAAAGGATTCAGAAGTCAAGTAACTGACTGGGGAAATTCCCAAAAAAAGGGAAAAAATAAGACTATAGAAATGAGAGAATAGAAAAAAATGGTGGACAGGTTGGGATGGAGGGTAATTTTGTTAGTCTTATACAACATGATTATTATGGAAGTATTTTGCAAAAAGACATATATTTAGTCTGTATTGAATTACTTGCCTTCTCAGTGGGGATGGGTAGGGAGGGAGAGAGGTAGAGAAGTTGGAATTCAAAGTATTAGAAACAAATATTGAGAATTATTATTATATATTACTGGGAAATAAGAAATACAGGTAATGGGGTATAGAAATTTATCTCGCCCTACAAGAAAAGAGTAAGGATGGGGATAAGGGAAGGGTGAGGTATGGTAGAAGGGAGGGTACATTGAGGGAAGGGGTAATCAGAATGCAAGATATTTTCGGTTGGTGGGAGGAGATAAATGGGGAGAAAAACTGCAATTCAAAATTTTGTGGAAATGAATGTTGAAATCTAAAAATAAAGAAATAAATTTATTTGTAAAAATAAAAGAAGTAGAGTAAAAGGGAGAAGGTTATTCAGAGCTGAAACTGATCTGCCATGTGGCCTTTCAAGGGAAGTTTTTTTTTTTTTTTTTAAGTAGCAAAAATATTTGACTTAAGGAGAAAAAAGTTTATAAATAAGTAGTGTTAAATGATTTACTTGATTTAAAAGTTAATAGCTCAATCAAATTGAGATGACTCTATCTGATCAGGTGATAGAGTGTGCCCACATGGTGGTAAGGAGATGAATTACTGTGCAGTTAAATTAAAGAAGAATTTTTTAAGAAGCTCTTATGAATTTTGTGTAAGGGTTTCCTTGTTGTAGAAATCTTATTGAGAAAATGAGAATCCTTTAAAAATACACACACACACACACATATATATATATATACATATACATATACATATACATATACATATACATATACATATACATATATATACATATATATATGTATATATATATATATATACACATAGGTGTGATTTTCAAGCCTGTTCCATCTAAGGATGCATTAAGTATGTTAAAATGTTTATTTCTGCTATTAAGAAGGAAGTTTAACTAAGCTTGTTTGTGCTATAAATCAAGCATTTAATGAAACATGTTGAATGTACAAAGATCATGGTTTCAGGTCTTTTCTTGTAATTTTTGCCAATTAGGTTCAAGAGGGTTATGTGATAAATTGTAAACTGTTCTTAAGAGAGGAAAATATTTGTTGTATATAGAAGCACTTTGTAAAATCTTTTATATGATTTTTTTTGAAGGTCTACCCAATTTGAATTTGTTTATTGGTTATATAAAGGATTTATGGGGATTGGAAAACAAGAGACAAGGAACTACAGCTCCTCTCTAGCTAAGACTAGAAGGTATGGAGGCCTCTCCCTTTCCTTTACCCCTTCTCTCTCTCCAAGTACCTTGGAAGTCTTTTTGTTTTGGGATTTTTTTGGGGGGGGGGGGGTACTGACCTTTCACATCCCAGTAGGTTAGTCTTAAAGCTTCCTTTACGGAGGAAGGATCTTCCTCCCCAAGCCTAAAATGGATCAATCTTCTTCAATCCTCCAAAATTCGCCTTTGGGTTTATCTTTTACAAAACTGGGAAAAAATTAGTTTCTCCAAAGAACTTAAAAAGAAAAAGCTGGTGTTCTTTTGCAACACTATGTGCATTCAGTACCACCTAGAGAGCCACAAAGCATGGTCCATGTGGGGAACTTTAAAAATTAATACTCTTACAGTTAGAATTTTACTGTATGCCTAGAAGGAAAATGGATAGAAGCATCCTACATAATGGCCTTTATTGAGGTTTCTCAGGACCTTGTTATCCGGAAAGTTTGTGAGATGCTTGTAGCTAGAACTGCTCATCAAACATAGGAATGGGGGTCAACTGGACTTTTTGATGAGCCCCTTCTTATGGCTTTCAGGGCTTTGGTTTTCTCCCCTATCCCCTGCCCCAGCCACAGATCTTGTTGAGGTGTGATCCTCTGCATCCCTCTCAATTAGGCAACACCTGCTTAGGTCTCAGGCCCCACTCCCACAGCAGTCTCTGGATATCTCCCACTGGCCCCTTCCTCTCCTCAGGTGTCAGCTGATCTTTCCCCTTGCCAACCAGATCTCCTAGCCTTACAGACTAATCCAGTTCAGGCTGCTTTCCCTAGGCTCTCCCTCACAAGAAGTGGGACTTCCTATCTCTGTAACCAAACCCCCATCCCCACAGGGCCTTCCCTGAGGGAAGTCCTTGCTTCTAGTGGAACAATTAGAGTACATGTTCCCTTCTCTATCTCAAAACTCATTCAGGTTAGAGAGAAACTGGGGAGATACTTGGAAGACCCCAATACTGAGGGTTTTAGGGATGTATCCCTACAATTGGAGCTTTCTTGGGGTGACAAGCCCAAAAGTTCAGGGATCATTTGGCTAGTAATGACCTCAAAAAATATTCATCAGGAGCAGCTACTGTTCCCACTAGTGACCCAGGATGGAATTATCAGAAGAATGAGGATAAAACTATACAAATTTGGATCCTGACTCCATAGAAGGGGCAGCAGGTAAATCCTGCAAGTATCTAGGTTCAGCACATAGCCACAGCTGTGGATAGTGGTTGAAGGGGGATGGGTTAGCATGGAGAAGCCAGACAGTCATTGTCTGCACTTGATAAGACAGCCCATCCTTCTGTCAATATTTTTTATATGACATGTAAATGCAATTGATGTCATCTGAAGTTTGTTGTTTGTGTTCATAGCTAAAACAATTTGGTTATCACTTATGAAAATTGTAAGTTTGCTGTTCATAGTTTTAATTCTAAAACCTAAACCTGGTACGCTGTGTGTGTATGTATGGAAAGGAGCAGTCCTTAGGTTAGTCAAAAAGTACAGCAGGCAAAGTGATTGTATAAAGAACTTGCTTGGGTGAGAATTTGAAAATGTATAGAAATGATCTCCAGTGATTGGCTTTTAGGACAAATTTAAGATCTAAGATGTAAATCTTGGTAATATTCTTGATTAGTGAAACCTGCCATCAAATGCAAAGCCTCTAGGACCATTACTAATTGTGTTCTGTTACTCAGATAGGAATGTGACTGGTAGAGCCAGAAGTTTACCTCGGGGGACAATTGTGTTCTCAGCCTGGGATGGGATCCTTCTGGTTCAGTTTATCCATTGTATTCCTCTGAAAAGGGAGGTTTTCCCTTTTGACTATTTCTGAGTCTTGTTATAAGGTGGAGAGGATATCTAATTAGGTCCTTGTTTTTCATCTTCATGTCATGTTTCTCTAATCAAAGCAGATAGTTTAAGAGCACAATTCAAGTAGTGTAATCTTGCAGTTTTTGATTAATTGGGCAAAAGGATACTCTAGTGTAAAAGATAAAATCCCTGAGAACATTCTTTCTGAATGCAATGGGAATGATTACGTAAAGAAAAAGAAATCAAAGGATAAATATGATATTGAGTCATTGTTGCATAGAACAAGATTGGGACTTAAAGTTAACTGAAATTGTATAGAATTGTTGAGATTAGGGGTATTTGGAACCCAAAGAAACCAACTGTCTGGGTCCTGCTCAAATGATTTCAACCCAAGCCTTCTTTCAACCAAAGAAGGCAAAAGTTTGTTGAGTTTTCTGAACATTGGGTGGACTTTTAGGGAATCTGAGCATTTGTAATGCTAAAATAAGATGTATCTTACCTACAGAGGGACTCTGGGAAAGGATTGGTTTTAATGGTAAATTTGATTTTATGATTGCTATTTAGTTAGGAACTAGAACAAGTATAGAAAGGCATATAAGCTACGTAAGACTTGCTTCAAAGGATGTTCCTTAACCAATGTGAAATTATAGTCATATCTGAAACTGATTATTGGAGTTCCTGTTTTAAGATTTTATGAAACTATGAACTGACTGTTCTTATAAGTCTACCTCCAGGTATAGATAGTAAGAAAGGTAGTCTGAGTCACTGATCCATGATGACAGCAAGCCTGTGAGATGATGGTATGAACTGTAAAGGGGTAATCTCATGGGAAGGTTGGGAGAATGGCTATTCAGCCTGAACTGAGGTAGGATTCTCCTGACTCAATTTCCTCACTGACAGCTGACAGACTTTAAAGCTGGCTGGATGCCAGTTGACAACCTACCCTTGCCTGGAATTCACATGAAGCTGCTGAGATGCTGTTTCCCTGAAATGTCTTTACTCTTAGGGGCAATTTCCTACAATCAAAAGTTTTGTCAGCATAATACCAAATCTATTAAATAATAGAGAGTTGGTAGGGGAACATCTGAGGTTAAGTCTAAAATTAAGCTATTAGGCTTAGGATTTTAGACCAACAACAATAAGTTTGGGTCCTTTAATTCTTAGTAATAGCATGGAAACATTTAGATTGAGGACCTATGAGGTTAGCACACATAGTCATTATCATTTTTGTTTTAGTTGGTAAATGTTAAAAGAAAAAAGCTTTGTGATCTCTATTGTAAATGCTTTAAAGAAGCATCACATGAATAGAAGTTGAAATTGTTTCATGGAGTGATAATTTACTGTGTGAAAAATGAATGAAAAAGCTGCATTCTAATCTGAATTTCTTAAACATGACAATGGGCTAAAGTTCCAGTTTTGATTTTGTAAGAGTGAAAAGTATATAAAGCTTAGGAATGGTAATCTAAAATTGTGCCAAGGTCAATTTTGTAAGAGAGTGGACATCTGGATTTCTACAAGAAGATAAGGGGAAGAAGATGCTGAGATGCTGTGCTAAAGACGGATTGAACAAGCATCCAGACCAGAAAACTTCATCAGATGATGTTCCTCCCCAGACTGCTGCATGAGGTGGAACCTCTGAATGGACAGTTCATTAATTTACCTTTTCCTTTTGAATGTCAGTATCTGTACTTGAAACAAGGGGACTGCTCCCTTGCAAATTTCTCAATGCATCTGTCAACTTTGCTTTTTTCCCGTATTCATATAAAGGAGAGATAGATGAAGGGAAGAATTCATAGGGGAAAGAAAGGAAGGATGCATTGATTGGATTTACATGTGGAAACAAAAGTTTTAATAAATAGAAAAAGGCAGAGTTTTGGGGAAAACAGAAAATAAATTTTATTTCCACACTTTGATGGGGGGTGGGGTTTGACCTAGTAAAGTGAGGTGAATGTCAGAAAACTACTGCCCATGCTCAATAAGTTGGTTGAGGGAAAATTTATCGGAGGAGAAAGTGAAGTCACATGACCAGGGAAAGGTATTGAGGGAGATTCAAAGTTTAAAATTCTGTAAGGGTCTTGCCTCATCCTGATCTGGTCTGAGTCCTTCTGGTGTCCATGCAGGAAGCTACCCTTCCTTCAGGGGCAGGAATGTAGAAGGCCTTCCCTCCTTTGAACTCAATTTTTAATAAATTTTTCTTGATACCTTTAAAAAAATTAAAGATACTTACAGATACATATGTATGTACATACATGCACATATGTGTGTGCACACATATTTAATAATGTTCATCACACATATATTTAGGTAATGTATTCTCTTTCACTATTTTCCCTTTTATTCTGCTTCATTTTACATTCAAAATCACTGAGATACATTATTTGGAAAAGATCATTTTTTGAAAATTACCCCTTCATTGGCTTGAATCCTTTTTTTTTGTTGAGGAAATATTGAAATACATAGTTTTATGGTATTTGCCATATAGTAAATTTGATTTTGCCTTTGTAAAGCACAGTAGTGTATTAATCTATTTACTGCATAAGACACTAACAGGTAAGTAGTTATTCATTCAAAAGAATCAAGGTAAAAGAAAGAGCACCGATTTGAGGGTTATAGCAATGTGTTTGTTTAGTCCTGACTCACTTTTATCTGCAAAATTTTTAGTAAATGAAAATCACATTCTTTCTGAGTCTCAATTTTTTTCCAACTCTATAGTCTTATGAAGCCTAGTACTGCTTCCTCAACAGGGTCCTGTTGATTTAGTGGAGAGCTGGATAGCAACATTTGTAGCAGTGTCCATTCCTTTTATTATAAGTTTTTATACTAGCCTGCTTGATCCCACTTTAAAGCAAAGTAGTAACTAAATATATAAACCTCATTCAAACTCGCATGAATGTATAACATAATTTGTTTTTCTAATTATGTAAGAGAACAAAACAATGTGAAATTATTTAATAGCAAATGAAATATACATAAAGTTATATTGATTTTTTAAATCATAGGTCACTGTTGCAGATGCATAGTATAATTTTGCAAAAAAGGACACTAATTATATTCACCTTACTCCAAAAAGTTGAAAGACAAATTTAAGATGGATAAGTTTTATAAATGGGCCCAATTAGCCTTTAATTATGTGGGAAGAAGGGGAAAATGTTGCTAAGACAAACATGGCTAAGACATAAAACATACTTGATAATATCTTATCCATTCTTTTCCTTTAGGTGGAAAAACCTGGGCTTCAATTTTATCTCTTGATATCCTCTGTCTCTTGTGACCTTAGGTTAAAACCAAGTGTCATATAGGCCTGAGTGCTCTATTAGACTTGCCTCTCCTCCAAGAATCATGTTCATGGAGAATTGGTGGATTTTGGGTAGAGGAGGGAGAGTATATTCAGAGTATTATACATTAGTACTGAGGGGATCTTGGCTTTATTCCTTTGTGTTGACATTTGAAGGATGTGAATTAGAAAAGCATTTTGTCCTCTCTGTACTTATGATTTCTTACTTCTACATTGCTTCCTGGAGGTATTACATAGGTGCAATTCTTCTTCCTTCCAGGAGGCTCCAGGAGACCCGTGGAAGAGTGTTTAAGGGGGATTAGCATTATTAAATTGGATAAGAGCTCAAGATTGTCTTGATGGGACACTATCCATGTCTTCATCCTCCTAACAGTTGATTGCACACCCCTTAAACGTCAATCCCTAGGCAGGAAGAATTATTCCATAAGCTCTACTTTAGAAGCTGCTACCTTAGTTATATATCTAGGGTACTCCTGAGAGAGAAAACCTGTCTGTGTGTGTGTGTGTGTGTGTGTGTGTGTCTGTGTGTCTGTGTGTGTGTCTCTGTGTGTATAGTGTTGAAAAACTGGGGTTAGCACAATCTGATTGCCTAAGAATATGCTCAAACTTGGCATTAGAAGTACAGTTGCAAAATCATCCATAGCATGTCATTATTTAAAGACAAAACTCAAAATTCCATGAGGACAGACAATTATCAAAGCATTGTCTCTCCCCAAATCCACTACTCCTATGTCTAGCACTGCTCACTGAAGTTAATTTAGTCCAATTGAAATTTTATTCTCCTTCTCTGTGCTTTGACAAATATACTGCTAGATGAAGATGGAGAACACCCTATTTCATTCTGGTGACCCAGTGACAGTCTATAATTTATGGTTCTGTTCGGTGCGTGTAGGCTGCCTGGTCCCCCATCCATTCCTCCTACTTCAAACCACCTACATGGGATTTTTCTGATCTTTTATTGAGACAACTAAAGCTTTTTCTTCCAGAATTTGCACTAAGATTGATTTCAAATCAGTAGAGCATGCATCATATTCATTTAGTTAAGACAAAATTGCATGCCCTATGGAGGTCCAGCACTCAAGTGACAACCTCCTCAGTATTTGTATTTCAAGCTTCAAACTCTTAATTCGTTCTTGGTCTTGTTGAACTTGGAAGACTTAAATCACCAGCTCCAGTTACAGCATGTTATGGGAAAGTAGGAAATGTGAGAATAGATTGTGTAGTTCTGGTATCATTTAGTCCATTTTTTATGTTCCTTAGTTGCAGCACATATGTAAAGGAGGTAAGGTTAAGGAGAGTGTTATGCATGCAGAATTAAAATAAAAATATATATATTTTTAAATTTCATCATGAAAGCTAAAAGATTGACAAAGAAAGGAGCATGGAATTGTTCAGTCTTCTTTTTCCTCCTTTTGTCAGAAGAAAACAATGCTATCTATCTAAGTTAGCAATCTTCCCATTACTTTCATGCTTCTAAAGAAAATAAATGTTTTTGGTTTTCAGTAGAGGTCAAGCACTAGATTAATATGGCATTGCTATATTAATTGTTGCCTGTACAAAATAAATTTTAACTTTTTAAATGCAGTGGTGTATTGGTGGCAAAAAAAAAATAGAAGAAAAGGAAAGAGGAGGAAAAAGAGAAGAAGGAGAGGAGGAAGAGGAGGAGGAGGGGAAAAGAAGAAGGAAGAGGAGGAGAACAACAAGAAGATAGTAGTTGGATATTCCTTACTCAGAGGCACTAAGGCAGAGATGTGATAAAATAAAATAGAAAGGTCTGTTATTTCTCTGAGACCTGTATCCAAGACATAAAAGAAAATGTCTCAAGATTTTCCCAGACAGATGATAATGACCCACCTTTGACGATTCATGAGGGTGCAAATGGCATGATCACAAGGAACCTAAAAAGCATTGCCAATGATTAAGTCAGGAGCCAGAAACTTAAGGATATAGGGGCACAAAGATTTATTTTCTTCTCTGCTGTCCATTGCAGGCAGATTGAAGAACATAAAAAAAAAATAATTTGAAAAGGGAACATCTAGATAAGAAGGTTCTATGTGAGAATGGGATTTGGATATATGGATCACAGCTTCCAAAATAGAGTTTACAGATTTCTGGACAGATACAGAATGCACCTAACAAAGGCTGTAACAAAAAAAAAATGCATTTGCCAGGTGTCTTGGAAAACTAATAGAAAGGTTTTAAACTAAAAAGGATAAAGAAGAAAGAATGGCTACCTGTCTATATCCCCAAGGTTAGATGCTCCAGAGAACAGCCACAAAGAAGGAAGTACAGTAGCTGAGAAAACCAGAAATTCATAGAAGACAGAATAAAAACAATGATTCTCTACTAAAATTCATGGCCTCAGTTGTACTCTGCTTAATCCTACTTCATCTGGAGCATTATATTCAGATCTATGCTTATTGCTGTTCAGTCATGTCTACCTCTTCTTGACACCATTTGGGGTTTTCTGGGAGAAGACACTGAAGTGGTTTGCCATTTCCTAATCACATTTCCAGATCATTTTATAGATAAGAAAAGTGAGGTAAACAGGGCTAATTTAAGCCCAGGGTCACATAGCTAGTAAGTGTCAGAGGGTAGATTTGAACTCAGAAAGATTAGTCTTCCTGAATCCACGCCAGGGCCTCTATCCATTGTGCCGTCTAGCTGCCCAAGAGATCTGAGTAAGCTATGAGGTTTGAGATTTGGGTACATGGTTTAAAAAGGACATTGATAAACTGAAGGCTACAAGTAGTGAAATTTATATTTAACATGAAGAAAAAATTATTCAAAAATTGAGTTATTCAAAAGTGGAATGGGTTGCTTCAAGAGGTGGTGGTTTCCCTCTTCTTATTGATCTTTTAGAACAGACTGGAGAACTACTTGCCAGTGAGGTTAGAGTGATAAATCTTTTCATGTAGGGCCTAGAATAAGCATATAACTTTCAACTCTCAAATTTTCAAACTCTGTTACTCTGAGAGGAGTAATGAGGCATATTGAGTTGCTTTCTTAAAGTCTGTGCCATTAGACACTTAATGATTAGCAATACGATAATGGAGACCATTAATATATGTATAAATACCAATTTATGTCAGCAAAGTGTTCTTGAAAAATAAAGAAGAGAACAAAATGGGCTGTTCAACTTTACAAAGAGCTAAGTCTGTGTTCCTAATACCTCATGACTTTCTTGATTTAAAATGATACAAAGAACTTCATGGAACTTCCACAGTCCTCCAAAAATGTGGTGAGTCCAAGCAATGTATAAGGATAAAATTTATGTCTATTCAGATGAGAAACATAAATCATTTTTTTCTGATGCATTTGACAGTTTATTTCCATATGGGATGTTTAACTTTCACTTTTTCTTTATTTGTCTGACTGATCCTCTCATGCTTTGATGCCTAAGCACCTTAACTTCACTTGTTAAACATTATTTCTGCACATATGGTTTATCTTGATGCTGACTTTTCATTTGCAACTCAAAACTCTATTTCCCTTATCCATTAGTGAAGCCAATGAATGTCCTTTGTGTCTAGGCTATACCTCTCCAAAAATCACTCCTAATTGACTGACAATGTTTCCCACTAAGACTGAATTTGCCATTAATAAGCATAATAGAAATATATCTGTTTTATAGGTCTCTGTATCAGTAGTCATCACAACCTATCCCTTAAATGGGATTTATCTCAATGCCTCTTTCTTTATCTGTCTGAACTCACATTATTAGTGATGACCCCTAGAGGCAAGAAAAGAACAAGTTATAGAGAAATTTTCAAGGTGGGAGATAATGTTTTGTCATATTTTCTTACATTTGACCTGGTTAGATTAGAAATAGTGGAAAGAATATATAGCTATTTTTTGCTTTTCTTTGTACTCCTAAGACTATACCTGCTTATAGTGGCTGCATCCTAAGGAGCAGAGAATGAGCATTCCCACAGCATCTACTACACACTAGGTGCCAAATGTTCTCTTTTTTCACAACTATGGTCTCATTTGACCCTACTAAAACTTCTACCAGTTAGGTGCTATTATCATTCTCATTTTAGAGCTGTGAAAACTAAGAGTAACACAGGTTAAGTGACTTGTCCATGGTCAGAGTAAGTAGCTCAGACTGAATTTGAATTCAGGTCTTCCTATCTTTAGCCCCAGTATTCTATCTACTACTTTCTACTACATCACCAACTGCCTCTTGGCTTGATCTGACTGATTAAGATATCTGTCTGTCTCTCTGTCTCACTTTCATTCTACTTGTCTATCTTTGTGCCTTTTTTCTCTCATTTTTTTTCTCATATCAAACACTTATTACATGCCAGCTTAATAAACTCTCTGCCAGGTATTATGGACACAAAGATCAACTTGAAATGGTGCATGCAAGACATTCTTACCTTACTGTTACTAATCTATAGTGTATCTCCCCTTTGTGCTGCAAATTTTCTTCTGGTTTTAGCATTTCCTGAATGCTAGAGTGCAACATCTGACCTCCATCTGTTAACATTAGTCTTGTTATATGTTAAATTCATATCCTTTTCTGGATGGCATGCTAGATTTTTATTCAGAAAGCCTTGGTTTGAATCTGGACTCAGTCACTAACTTGATATGTAACCCTAGGCAAGTCATTTAGCCAAGTTAGCATCAATTTCTTCATCTGGAAAATGCAGTTAATAATAGCACTTACATGGCAGAATTCTTGTGAAAATCAAGTGAGATGACATTTATTAGGCTCTTTGCAAACTTTGAAACACCATGGACATGATAATGATGGCTATTATCTTTATTCACACCACTTGGTCAAGAGTTATTTCATATTGTTCTAAAAACCGCCTTTGGGACAATATGGATCTTTCATAGACCTTAGGGTCCCTTGCAAATTGTTTTCATCTAAAATCGTAAGGTGGCAAGTGTGGCTACTCTATAGCATTGCCAAGCAATTGCCAATGTTTAAAAATTAGGTTTTTGAAGCAACAAACAGCTTGAAAACAGCAAAAAGTGCTGTTTACCCCCAAATGTTATACAGTCTAATCTCCTTCTATTCAAACCTCAGCCTAGTTTATTATAAATTGGTGTCTGTCAAGGGCTGAGTGTGTGTGTGTGTGTGTGTGTGTGTGTGTGTGTGTGTGTGTGTGTGTATTCTACTGGACTTGTTCTTTAATTGTTTTCAGTCATGTCCAATTCTTCATCATGCCTTTTTGGGGTTTACTTGGAAAAGATTCTACTGGAGTACTTTGCTATTTCATTCTCCAGCTCATTTTATAGATGAGGAAACTGAGGAAATAGTTAAGTGACTTATCTCAGGTCACACAGCTAATGTCTGAGATCAGATTTGAACTCTGGTCTCCCTGACTCCTGATCAGACAAACACTTTACCATCTAGCTTTCTAGTTGACTTGGACTCCTCAAAGACTTACTTACTGAAATCTGTGCTATATGTATTTTTCATCTCCTTAAGCTATTGCTAAACCATTATTCTCATTGCTCAAGGCATACACTATTACTTTGGGAATTCATACAATATGTAATTCTTATCCATAAACAGAAGCATTGGAGAAAATTTCACCATCTCTATCGATCTGACTTTTATTTGAAACTTACTCAGGACTTTCTTCTTGATGTTCTTTGCTTCTTTGGAAAACAGATGATTTCTAGTTTTAGATACTAATTGATATTGATACTTTTAGGATCATAAAATAAAAGTATTTTGCAGTTGCATCAATCATGGACTCATATGGGATGTGAAGTCATTCAGAAGAGCCATTTTCTAGGATACTCCAAGTCTGTTTCATTTTACCAAATTGTGTGTGTGTGTGTGTGTGTGTGTGTGTGTGTAATCAAAAAGAAATAAGTACAATGACATTTTACATTAGTGTGAGGTAAGGGTTAGTGTTGAGAAATTATATTTTCAGTATATATTTTCTTCTACAGAGATATACATGTTTGTATTAAGGTAGGTGCTTCTTTAAAGTGTTTGTTAGTCCCTAACTTCCAAGAAAATTGTGTGTGTGTGTGTATATCCAACTAAACCTTTTACCACATTATCCTCCTCCTCCCAAAAACATTTATTCACCAGGAAAACAAAGGTAACAAAGGGGAAGTAAGTAGATAAATGGACTCTGATTTTATACGGTGTTTTCTCACAGAGTACACTCACGATTTATTTACATACTGAAAATTGCAACACAATATGATGGTTATGTTTACAAAGGTAGCTGCTGGGGTTGGAAGCTCAATTCCATGTGGACAGTCTCGGGCGGGTAAAGGTGGGAACTTCTAAATCTTAGAGTTCTCACGAGGCCCCCCAGGAAACGACTGGGAATCGAGGTGAACCGAGCTATCTCGTGTATTTCCGCCTCTTCCCGTGAGAAACGTGATGGGAGAGAGCTCTCCCCGCCCTCGAGATTGTCCCGGATCTGGGCACACCCATTGTTACCTAACAGGCACGGTATTCATATGCAAACTATGCGGCTGGAGAGTTTTAATTGGAGTCAGGAAAGCCTGAAAGCTCTCTTGGGTGGAGGGGCCATGGGTGAGGACAAAAGGCTCTGCTTTTCCTCTCTCCTCTCTTCCCTCCCCCTCTCTCCCCACTTACACTTCTACTTCCAATCTCTTATTGTAAGATCTTTGCCTCCTTGGGAGATCTTTCTCGCTCCCTCCTAAGGAAGAATTCCCCTGCACTTGTAACCAGAACCCTGAATAAAGCTCAACCCTTGTTCGACTCTGGAACGTCCTTTCTCTCATACGAGCATCCGGCTTGGCCAGCCGAAGACCTCGAGAGGTGAGGTAAGAAGACTCGGGTAGCCCACAGGCCTCTAGGCCTGGCAGGTAGCTGTTCAGGAATATTCAACAAATTATACAGACTGATTCATATTTCATATACATGAATTCATTTGTGAACAGAGCTAGAAACATTTTCTTAAAGATACACACACACATATATGAGTTATTAATTGAATATGCATTTATAAATGATATGAGAAAGAATTGAAATCACTTCAAATACCATCCTGAAAAAGAAGTAGAAAAAGGGGTAAGAAGGTTGGTTTGATTATCTTTTACTTACGTGTTCAGAAAATTTTTGGAGTATTTTCAACTTTTGATGAAAAAAATGTGCAGGGAAAATTAAGTTCAGTTCTGAAGAATGAATTAGTGGTCAACAGAATGCAATTGAAACAATTCATTTGATGTATCTATAAAGAAGAGTAGATCAATTGACTGAAAACTGGAGGGGGATTATTGTCGTTTTGTAGTTGCTTTTCTGTTGTGTCCAACTTTCCATGACCCCATTTGGGACTTTCTTGGCAGAGATACTGGAGTAGTTTGCCATTCCTTCTACAGCTCATTTTGCAGATGAGGAAACTGAGGCAAACAAGGTTAACTGACTTGCCCAGGGTCCACAGCTAATAAGTGTCTAAAAGTGGATTTGAACTCATGAACCCAGCCAAGTATCCTCTCCACTGTCCCACCTAGATGTCTTTGGTGGGGGGAGAAGGAGGGAGAAGGGGTTGCCACCATAAGGGAAAATTATGATTCTGTAAGTCCACTTCAAATACATATGCCAACATAATTTCCAAAGTTTATCACAAGTTAAAGTACTGTGTCATGGATAATGCTCTGTAATTCATAAATACATGTACACATGCATATTTACATGAAATCTGGTTGTCTATATCCGATATATATAATATATATATATATACTAGACTATGTACACCTCTAATGCTTTTTTCTTATGTGCAGTAGCTGAAAAAAATCTAAAAATCTTGCTTTAGCAATAAACATATTAAGAAAATCTTAGTTTAATAACCAATGGCAAATTATTATACTGACATATTTAGTATTCATATAATAGGGATTTTATTAATAAAACAATAAGGCAAGGTATAGAAACCTTATTAACCTTCTCCCCCATATCTCTTTAACACCATCCCTGATATGTGACAATATTTTTTAGCAAAGTCATAAAGCTTTCTGAGGCATCTCTACAGCATTTTTGAAGGTTGATATTAAGTGACTTTTGCTGCTGATCACATTCTAAATCTATTGGTTTTAGATTGTCTGTAACTGAAAAAACCTTCAACCTACAGCATCAACCCACACAGAGTTTAAGTTGTTATGCATATTAAACTCTAGAGAAATTGTCTGCTGCCATTTCATAAAGAAACAGAAAAAAAGGCATATAATCCTTCCAGTTGGATTCCTATCTAAATCTGTGTCATGTAGAGCATGAACCAACATTTGTTTGAGTTCCACAAGGGTGGATGGAAGGATTATGCTCAAGAAGCTATTTTCCTTGTTGAACAAGCTGACAGCAAGAGCAACAAAGAATTCTTTAGAGACAAGAGATCAATATGTACTGAAGGTTATTAAATAGAGATTGAGTCATCATCCCCTGAATAAAAAAGAAGATAATTTCACAATAATTTTCATAAGGTATGCCTTTGAAAAGGAACACACAAAGAATTATGGTCCATTGAGAGGGACATTTAGTGTCTTGTCTCTTTGCAGACAACGGGCAGTTGAAAACTTTTCCACTTACTGAATTGTGAGAGTAAATGGAGATCGTGCAGCATATTGGGCAGGTGATAGGTTTTGAGTTTAGAAAGTAAATTTGGGGAAGTAGGATTTAGAATGACACAAGGTCTCTGAGTTATAAAAGAGGTATGAGTTTGAAAAATGATGTTTACATTTGGTCAACAGAGTAAAATCGAAATAGCACCCACTTCTGAGTGTGCCCTAAAGCTGTTAAAGGATACTGGTCTTTAGGTTGTCACTTTTCTGATTCTCGAACATCAGATTAGTTTACTATCCAAGTCTCAAACCTGCTAGCTCCCTTTCTCTCCCTTATCCTGCTCAAATCTGACTCACATTGTGAACCCAGTGCCCTGCAAATAATAAGTAAGCATTTGACAAATGCTTATTATTGACTAACTCCCATGATAATTTTTTCACTTTTCTCAGAATTAGCCACAAAATTGTTGGAGCCCACTGTGAAGAGTTCCACAATAAGAAAAAATCAATTGCATTTGGAATCTATGCTATATGATTTTGGTTATGAACATTGATCAAATAGACCAAATGTTTGCCAGATCTACATTTCATTTTCTACTGTTTATGTTAACAGCAACTGATAATGGAAAAAAATAAAAATAATTGGTATGGAAATTATTTGTATTAAACTATCAGAATATTTAATGAACTCTAAATAATAGCTCAAAAGCATAACTGTTTAGGGCTTGTGTTTCTCATAATAACCCTATAAAGTCACCAGTGAAAATATTATTGTCTATCTTGTGCAAAGAGGAAATTGAGACTCAACAAAATTAGCTATCTTTCCTACAGTCACACAGTCATAAACTGAATTCAAATCCACTTCTAACTATAATTCCAGTGTCCTCTGTTTGTTACAAATAGGGAAAATTATTTTCATTCAATTCAGTGAAATAAAATATTGCACAAGTCAATATGGTTTGATTAGTAGAGGGCTAGCCTTGGTAAAAGAAGACCTACATTCAAATCCTGCTCTAACACAGGCTAGCTATGTGACAGTGAGAAAGTCACTTAATTTCTCATTTTCTTAGGCATCAAAATATAAATTACATGAATGTTGATGAGCAGTATCAGGAAAGGGAGTTTCAGTAGTGGGACTTTCTATACATCAAAGCAATCATGGCTCTGGAAAGGAATAGGGAAAAGAAAAGACTTTAAACATATAAATTGATGTTCTGCAACATTTGTTGTCCTTGGAATGAAGGAAAAAATAGACTATATAATACCAAAGAGATGGAATTATACTCCAGAAGGAGATGTTAAAAGCTCTAAAGACCTCTTCCCTGATTCAATCTCTTTAGCTAAGTTCATTTCTTTAGGGCTTGTTTTCCCCTCTAACTTTTGTAAAGCAGAACAAATTACAAATATAAATGAAGAGTTCAATTGGGACACAGAATTCAATGAGGTGTTTAAAAAGGCTTTGCAGATTTTTTTTTTCCATTGACCTCCATGTTGCCTTTGGTAATCTATGTGAATAGATGGCACCTGACTTCTGCACAAACACTGGAAATAACTAGAAATTGCTAAAGCAGGGACACCATAAAATGGTGTGAAGCAGGCAATAGAAGGTGTTAAATTTTCTGCCTTTTCTTCTAAATGAGCTTTTTTGTTCAGTTGACAGTACAGCAAATCTCGTTTTCGCGAAGTAGAATTAACTATATTTATAGGACTTTGAGACAAGACAAGGATAATTCTTTTCCTTTTAAATTCTGAATGTACTGCCTATATCCTTTGCAGACTCAATGAAATTAGACTAACAACTGCAAGCAGAATTTCATAAACAATAAATTAGCTTTGGATTAAACACACTTCTATTTTAAAAACAGCCCAGAGAGAGTTATATGGAGGTCATTGAATAGTATAATTAAATAAAAGCTGTCTCTGATTCTCAAGGCACAAAAGATTGGACAGAGAAAAAATGCAAAGGTTTCAATGAACATTTGGGTAAAATGGAGAAATGCTACTTTTAAAAAAGAAGAAACATTCAAGTTTCCATGGTATAAAGAATCCAAAATAAAATTATATACTTATTTGTATGAAGCAATTTAAAATAAATAAGGGATACATTTATGTATTTTCCATTATGTTATAGGCTCTACATAAGGCTGCAGTTCTTTAGGCATGAGGTCTCTACCTTTCTTTGTATGGAATCCCAATTTTGCCACCAAACCTGAACAATATAAGATTATTCCATTAGGTTTCTTTTGTCATTGACTTTCACACTGTTGGCAAATTGGCTGCAAATACCTAGATGAATTTATGAAAATGGAAATGATGTTCACTGGTCTCAAGCAAATAAAAATAGTTATCAACTTATTCCTTCTATTTTCACCAGATTTCAAGAATAACATCCTTTCCTCTTTCATGGGAAGTCCTTGGTTCATGTTATCCCTTAGTCCTCTATGCAGATGTTATCCTTCCCTCCCTTAGGCTAGCCTCATGAGTGCTTCTTGAGAAATGGAATTATTTTTGCCTTTATTTGTGTCCCTAGCTCTTAACAGGTAGAGGGAGGGGAGCCTTGGGAAGTTTGCAGATGGTTGAAAAAGTTTCAAAGAACCATTGTAGAGACTGGAATAGTGAGCTTATGAGGGAGATATAATAGGATTACCTGGCAGCACTGTGGGCTCAATTGATATTGTGAGCATGCATTAGTGGTGGATCCAATCAGAAGTGGTTGAATAATTTTCTCCACCATTTTTAGTAGCACATATGCAGGAACAAATGCAGTCAATGGTTGAAGCCATTCAGGAGGAGATTTTGCAGGACACAATGGATAAAATGATAGAAAGGAGAGATAAGGACTAAAGAGAAAAGGAGAGTGTAGATTTGAATTGGTTCACCATGGGTGAAGGCAAGAAAATAAGGGAGTAGCTAGTATAGGAGATACTCTAGGAAAGAATTGAAGTGTCAAAGGATTAGAAATTGCTGTGAACCAAGATGAGAGTTAGATGAAGAAAGACAAAGGGAAATAAAGAAAATCAATAAATTATACTCAGATAAAGAAAATTCATAAGTTTTGTCAGTGGAAGTGGTATATTTATGGGTGGTGACAAGATCAAGGTTGTTAAGGATGTCATGTGTGACTGAGGTTGGATGCAGAAGGTAGTCATAGAAAATGAGTGCCCTGAAGAATTGAATGGTTAGCATGTTTGTTGAAAAGTCATTATGTGTACTGAAATCCTCTAGTATGAAAAGTAGAGCTGGGGAGAAATGAAAAGAGTGAGCTATCTATTGATCTCATGAAAGAAAAAGAGAGAGTGGCCTGTAGACAATAGATACAAGATTTTAATTAATTAGTAGACATGAATAACATGTATCTCAAAAGAGAGATTACTGAGTAATGGAGATAGAGAGAAAACAAGGAAATGGAAATGGGGTGAAAAATGTATTCTAACTTTCACATTTTGACTAGTAGAATGGGAATGAGTGAAAATTTAGCCAGTACTAAAAAGGGTGGTCAGCGAAGCTGCATCATTAGGACATAGCCTAGTTAAGCTAATAGGCAGAAAATGGAAGGAGTGGGAGAGGAAAGAATTTAGGATGAAGGAAAATATGTTCCCTAAGTAACAGGTGTTACAGATGACACAGTGGAAGGGTTGGGTGATATTTGGTTTGAACTTTGGACTAGGGGTATTGAGATGCATAGTAACAATGAATCAGATAAAGGAGGATGAGGAATGAAGTTTGGGTAATGGAGCAAAGGGGCTTAGATTCAGTGGGACATATAAGGTATGACTGGGGGTGAGAATATTCATCACTGAGTGGAGAGAGACCCTTCTTTTCCCAAAGGAGACTGAAAACTAAACTAGAAGCAGTTTCAGCAGGAGATGGAAATCATGCGGTCACATAATCATATTCGGTTCATTTTAAAACTTCTCTTTTCTCCAAAGGCTAGAGATTACTCAGGAAAAAGTACATCAGGATATGGAAGTTGAACTTGAAAACACGAAAAGGAAGTCCCTCTTCATCAACTTACTCTTCTACTTCCCTCAAATGACAATTGCAGTAGGAGACTGGAGGCCTAATGTCAAAGCGAAAATTACTTCTCTTTGCTCCTAAAGTTTTCCACATCACATTTAGGATATCAGTTTGACAGTAGGAGGTGGACAGTGCTTTATATTGGGATAGATGGAAGTCACTCAACCAGGCAGACCTTTGTCACCTTCCCTCAGGGGACATGCACACAAAAAAATTTACTTTGAGTCATGTGAAAATTGGTTGTCTGGTCTGGACTGGCACTTTGTGGGCTTCAGTGCTCCCATTTGTATATAATATCTTAAAAGAAGTGGAAAAATACATATAATTATTTGTTTATGAGTTGCAATATTTGGATATAATATGTGGAACAATATATGGAATAATAGGGCAGCTTTCACAAAAATCACATTTTGTCAGACAATGATACTGTGTTGGTGGCCCTAGGTCATCAAACACTATGTCAGTGGATTATAAATTACTGAACTCCAATGCAAAGAACTCTAGATTCAGAGGGTTAGTGTTCAAAAACCCGTCTTTCTGCCCTGAGCAAATCACTTCTCTTTCTGAGGCTTCAATTTCTTCATGAAAACTATAAAATATATAAGGTCACTTTCATCTCTATATCTATGAAACTAATTCAGCAGCAGTAACAACAGCAACAAGATCTGCTTTCACAAACTACATAAATTTGACTGATTTTTAAATAAGTTAATGGGAACCTTATTATATAAAAACTGTGAGTGGGAAAGGAGAAGGGAAAAAAAAAATCTTCCTATACAAATCGCTCTCAAGAGAGGAATGACATTGAAAGATCATTAAGATCTTTTCCCAAATGCCAAGCCTCTAATTCCCAGAAGACAACCTGCTATTCTATTTTAACAAGCATCTAGGAAAGAAGACTCTCTTTCAGGAGTGTAATAATTCCTTCAGATTATATCCTCTTCAAGGAAGCTAGAAGTTTATCTAACTTAATATTTAAAACTAGTTTCTAATTTTCCTGGATACCTATATACTCATATATCTAAATACATAGATGCATATCCAAATGAACAAAGGAAAATTATTCATTTTGAAACAGTAATACTAAACATGAAAAATTTATTAAAACTTCTCCGAATTAGATTATTTCAATCACTTCATAGTAAAATTATTCTTTTATACATTTTCAAAAATAGCTATAATCATCATATATGTATCACCTAATAGAGGATGCTCATATAAAGAGCCTTAATAGGGTAGGTGCATGTATAATATATGAAGAATTAATGATTTCACTTATGTGTCACCTAACAGAGGGTGCTCTTATAAAGAACAACTAATGATTTCACTTACTTCTCTGTTTAGTTCGAACTATGTGCACAATTTGCAACCTTTCTATGACTTAGTAGGCAGTCTTTGAGAATTGTTATAATATAAAAAGAAAATAACTGTCAGTAAAATTCAGTTTGAAAATCACATTAATAGCAATATGCAAGTTAAATAGCTTTAGCTGTCTTGACTAGTACAAGAATATTGTGTCTGAAGAGATTGGAAATATACACACCAGAGAAAATACCACCATCTGGTTTTCTCTGCCATTGTTAATGCAACAAATTCTTACTAAAATCCCACTGTGCCAAATGTTACCAAAAGTCTGTAAGAAATCTTGTTTTTCCCTTTGCCTCTCAACCCCAGGTATGGCTACAAGTATTAAAAACTTTTTGGACATGACTTTCACAAAAAATAAATGTGATTTTTAGATTGCATTAACAGAAGCATAGTAGTCATAACTAGAAAAGTTAAAGGAAGGGAGATAGAGAAAGAACAACATTTACTAGACAGCTATTATAAGTCAGTTACTTTGTTAAGTGCTTAACAAATACTATCTCATTTGATCATTGAACACTAAAATGCTAAAGATTGCAAAGGGTTCAGCCAAGATGGTGATTGAGATTGACACCATGGCATCAGAAAATGGGCTAAAAAAACTCCATATTCTTTAGTCCAGAGAAGGGAGATCTTGGTATAGGGGTGAAGAAAGAGACTTCTTCACTCCAGAGGACAAAACAAGGAGGAATAGATAAAATGCATGAAAAAAAAAAAAACACTTAGGCTCAATGGAAAGAAATATTAACAATTAGAGCCATTCAGAAGTAGAATAAAGTCTTAAAGTCTTCAGATGTGGACTAGATTAGGTGGCTTCTGAGGTCCTTTACAACTGTAAAATTCTATAATTTTGTGCAATTACGAAGGTCTTTAATGATGATCTTTAATAATGATCTCCTCCTAAAAATCAAAGTATTAAATGTGCATAAACTTTATATAATTAAGTCAGAAAGATGATAGAAAGACGCTACATAATGTTGTTAAAAATGCAAACAGTACAATTGGGTTAACATTGATACCAAGGACTATTTGCCTGATGAAATAGTGTAATATTTTGATAGACTTCTCAGCAATGCAAAGACCTAAAACAATTCCAAAGGACTCCTGATGGAAAATGCCATCCACATCCAGAGAAAGAACCATGGAGTTGGAATGCAGAGCAAAGCAGACTATTTTCTTTTTTGTTTCATTTTTTTCTTTCTCATAGTTTCTCCCATTCCTTATAATTCTTCTATGCAACATGACAAATGTGAAAATGTTTTTAACATAAATGTATGTGTAGAACCCATATCAGATTGGATGCCAACTTGGAGAGTGAGGGGAGAAAAAGTGGCAGAAAATTTAAAGATTATGAAAGTGAATGTTGAAAACTAAATATAAATATATTGAAAACTGTAAAAAAATAATATAAAGGGAAAACAAGATGTTCTTTACTATGTTGTTAAAAATTAAACAAAAACATTTGAAAAAGACTCATCTTATGAGAAAGGAGTAAATCCATAATGACTCAGATTTCACTCAGCTACAAATTCTATGTGCAAATATACCTCATTCATGTAGACTGTCACAATCAATGGAAAGGAGATAGCTTTTCCTGATTATGTTCCCTCATTTGACTCTGTTATCCCTGCTTTTCCTTTCTGAGTTAGTGGGAGCACTTCTGGAATATAAATATCACAGTGAGAAGATTTTTTTTTCCTCTTCATATGAAATGAAACTTACATTTAAGAAGGAAAAAGAACAGTTTTCCTTTTCATTCTGTTTTCAGTAAGGTGTTATATGCTAATTGGTTGGAGAGAAGAATATACAAATGAATGGGTAAAGAAAAAAATCATTATAAATTTTTGAATACTTTGGCCTTTGGATGTCCAAATGAAAGTCATTCTCTCTTTAAAATATTGTTGTTGCCTTATTAGTTGCATGCCCACTGCATGAAAATAGCAATTCACATTTGTAAACTATTAAATTACTTTATACAGTGACTAGCCTTGTGTGTCCAAGCGCTCATAAATTTAGTTCAATTAAACAAATGTTTTTTTTAAGTGCCTATTCTATGCAGAGCTCTGCACTGGTAGACATTGTGAGAGAGAAGGAGTTTAGTAAGATATCATCCTTACTCCTGATCTTGTAAAACATATCATTTACTAGAAGAGCTATGGTGCGTATATGAAGAATTACCTTATAAAATTGAATCTAATGATTACAATGAGTATGAATAAAACACTATATAAAGAAGAGAGGACTAATACTTCACATTTGGATTGGGCCTTAGAAAAGCTACACACTTTCTACAAATGGAGAAGACAGAACAATCTAGGCATTTACTGCTATTGATTTGTTATCAAGTTGTGATCTCATCTGGGGTTTTTTTGTTAAAGATACTAGAGTAGTTTGCCATCTTCATCTCCAGATCCTTTAACTGATGAGGAAACTGAGGCAAACAGAGTTAAGTGAGTTGCCCAGGGTCACACAGTTAGTAGGTGTCTGAAACTTAATTTGAATCTAGGAAGATGAGTCTTCTTAACAGCAAGCCTGGGGTTCTATCCAATGAACTATCTAGCTGCTCTAGCTTGGTTAGAGTAGTCTTATATCAAGTGTTATCTTCTTTGAACTTAAGTCTCCTTCTGACTCTAAATCTGTGATCTTATTATCCTAAGCATATTTACAAAGAGATTGGAGAGGAAGAAGAAGGTGGAAGATGTATTGTTGAAACAGAAATGGGAGGAGTTGGCAAATGATTGAATGGCAGTTGGAAGAAAAAGAAGGGTCAAAGATGACATCATAGTAATGTGAATTAGTTGCTGAATAAAATGGTGGTGCTATCATCAGAAATAAAGACATCATGGTAATGAGAATCAGTTACTGAGCAAAAAATGGTGGTACCATTAAAAGAAATAGAGAATTGGGAAAGGAAAACATTTTGAGGGAGAGATAAGCTGTCTAGACAGAGAAATATTAAGTATAAAGTTCTATTGGTGAGTCAAAATGTAACAAGAAATTATATAGCACAAGGACTTTGGGAAAAAACTAGAATTATCAATGCAAATTTTTTAAACAATAAAATGGATAATGATATTTATGATAGAAGGGGAGACAATCATAAGAGAGAAGTTAAGAAGACAAACTTGTAAGCAACCACTTTTTTTTCAATTTCAATATTTTTTTTAAATTATGAGTAAAAATATGAACATTCTAATATACAAAGAAAAGCTGTTTTAGACTCTATACTATTCTGCATATTTTGCTTTTTCCAGTATATCTTCAATTCAGTATACTAAAAGAATACTTTCAGGTTCCCTTTAAGAACTTCCTTTATTTTTCCATGGATTCTTTAATGTCTCATTAGTATACTTGTTATTCTTTATTTTTTGTGATAATTACTACTAATGTGCTCCCTGAATAGAAATACTCCCTGCAGATTAATCAAAACAAATCAATTCATTGGTGTTGCAAGGTATCTTTTTCTACATCTCTAGTCCAACACTTCTGCCAAGAAATGAGAAGCATACTTCATTATTGGTGTTATAGAGTCATATTTAATATTTGCATTAATCAGAATCAAATATTGCCAAAAAAATTCTCATACATTATTTGGTCACAGTGTCCCCTCTGAGGTATTCCCCTCAATTTATATATATTGCTTAAGTCCCTCCTTTTGGATAATGATCTCCAGATATCAAGATAATCTCTAGCTACACTCTCCTAAAAATCATTACTCATAAGCCTCTGTGGGTTTATCAGCCTTTCATTATCATTCAGTGGACAGAATTAACTTGAAGCAAAGGAATTTGTTGAAATATAACCTAATGAGCAGTACTTACAAAATATTCCACCCCATAACCTTGGAACGTATTTTCCAGCAAATATACAGGACATCAGTGGTAAGAGTGGACATAAACATCAGTGAACTAGTAAAGAGAAATATACTTAGGGAAAAATTTGCATAAGGCAACTCAGAATTGTGATACTGTATGAATTTGAGGTCCTTTCTCTTCTCATGTCCTCACACAGCTCTCCACCACTGCTGGTACAGCTCCGCGGATGAGCTTATCATTCTCTTGGGCTCCTTGGGCTTATTTACTTTCGAGTTTGTTCACCTTTTGGGCATAATATCTCAGACAAAAGAAGAAATTTCATCAGAAGTAAACACAGTTAATTGTGGCAAGAAAAGAAGACAGAAATCTTCTCTATTTCTGACCCAAGAAGTGAGGAATACTTCTCTCTCAAGAGCTGCATTCTTTTTCCATATCTATTTTTCTTCTTTTTGTTGTTGCTGAAGTTTAATCTTGTTAAGAGTTGTCTTCTAAGAGCTTTCTTCTAGAGAATATTTTTTTTTTTAAAAGTACCAGGAGTGTGACTAGTCTTCCAACGGCTAGTCACACTATAATGCTTTCATGTTTGATTGAGGAACTTCTTCATGCTTTATAACATGCACATATATTTAGGCACTTCTTTACACTTCCTTGAAGACATTAACATCTTATGCTCATGTCACCTTCCTTATATCTTATAATTTGTTTAAGTGCATTGGGGCAAAATCAATTGATTTTAAGTTCTCCTGATCAGCACCTCTCTCCCACAATATCATACATAGCCATTGCATAGGAAATTTTTAAAGTTACCTTTCAGGAGAAGATAGATAGGTACACAGAGAATAGGTATTCAGAAAGGCAAGAAAAGAAGCTTGAGGATGTTGGGTCACTGAAGCTAAAAGAGGAGAAAATAATAAAAAGTGGATAGGGGTTCACAGAGTCGGTTGTCACAGAGATGACAAGGGAGGAAAACAGATGAGAAGTTTATATGCAATACCAGTACATTTCATGCGAAATAAATTATCAGTGATTTTTAAGAGATAGGACAGTAACTAAGTCTAAACAATATAAATTGCGCTTGTTTTGCTTAGTGTGTATCTTAGAGGAAGAAGAGAATTGATACAAAAGATCCATGAAATGAAGTTACCAAGAAAGGTGAGAGGAGTGAGAGCGCTGGTGAAGCAGTTAGCTATGGCAAAGAAAAGGTCCATTTCATTCTCTGTAATTGGGGAAAAGGAGGGGAAAAGGAGTGAGGTTATTGAGAGGTTAAAGGTTTTGATGGAGGGAATTTGAGGGAGGTTATATAAGATGACCTCTATCTTCTCAATAAATCGGGAGTGAAGTCATCTGTGTTCAAAATATAGAGTTAGAGGTATGAGAAAAGGAGACTTGTAATTGTACTTGGAAAGATGTTTTGTAAGAAAGAAAAATGATTTAGTGTTTAAACATGTTCCCTCTGGAGAGAATAAAAATTTAAATTTCTTGGTGACCTTGATAATTTCTCTGGTTATGTTTATATCAAGACCATGCTAAAGCAGAGCGTTGACGTGATATACACCTTAACGTTTACTGATTAATGGTTGATTTCTAATAGATTTACTACCTCCTTTGAATATGTTGTGATATTAAATAACTTTTTCTTCCTTAAAAGAGAAATAGTCTTTCTCATTTAATCTATATTGGCATTTGTTTTGCTATTTTTATTTTCTGATTCTCATGCCCTTTCTTTCTCTAGTGAAATAAATGCAAATACACACAAGATTTTAAAGTACGTTTTCTCTCATTGTGTCTTTGAATTTTTTGGCCTAATTTTCTTTGACAGACTTAGTTCAGTGAATCCTTTTCTAGGTTTCTTCACTGTATTTTTCTCTCTTTTAGGTGCTGTACCAAAGACCTTTTAGTTTTATCCACCATGAAACCAATTCGTGCCCCTGAAGCATGTAGCTTAACTACAAGAGAGTAAAATACTGCCCTTTCTCCATTATTTTATCCCTAACTATTTTCATTCATTTCTACTTTTTAAAACAAAAACCAAAAATGATCACTTACCTTTCTAAATTTTTATAATGTTTTCAGAATTCTTTGTCATTGTTGAACTGACTGTTGATCTACAAATTAACAAGCATCTATTCAACATTTTTTCCCAGGCTCTGTCTTTGACTGAGAATCCTGATTTATTGATCCCATTTTCTTTTTATATAGAGAGAATTTGGCTTCTTGGGGGATGTGGTGAGGAAGAAACATTAAAAATATACATTGAGTTTTTAACTCATTAACATTTGAATATTATATATGTGAGGTTACTGAGGTACAAAAGTTCACTGGATTGTTTTCTGGTTTTTGGTTTGTTTGTTTTTTTTGTCTTTGGATCACAGGATTTTAGATTTCACATGGAAACAATATTTAGGGAAATCTAGTCCAACATGTGTATTTTACTGGTAAAAAAATAAAACAAAGAACCCCAAAACTCAAAGTGCTAGAAAAGTTAACGCAGATAGATGGTATAGTAGATAGAGCACTGGTCCTGGAATTAGGAAGACCTGATTACATCCCATCTCAAATACTTAACTAGAGGTATATCCTTGGTCAGATCATTAACTTCTGTCTTCCTTAGTTTCCTCAACTATAAAACTGGTCTAATAAAAGCACCTACCTTTCAAGGTTATTCTGCGACCCAAGTAAGATAATATTTCCAAAATATTTAGTTCATTACCTGGCACATAGTATGTACCATATAAATGTTAACTATTGATGCTGATGATGATGCTGATGCTGATGAGGAGAAAAAGGATGTTATTTGCCAAAGGTCTTGTCTCTCTCCTGCACTGCCAATCTTTATTAATACGGAGAGCACATTTCATCTAAACTTTTCTCTTAGTACCCAGCATAAGACTCTGCACACATCAGAGCTTGCCTAATGTTTTCAGAATTGAGTTGAATAATATCAGAAGGTCATTTTGTGAACCTCATTGGGAGTGTCTCAATCATAGTCAGTATAGAAACTGCCAAAATAACTGAGTTCAGGAAATAACTACTCATAAATCAAACCTTGAAACAAAGATGAAAAGAAGGAACAATATTATACTACATAATATTATAGTGCTCAGAAATATAATAGAATTGCTTTCTAGGCATATCATTAGTGAAAGGTGTTTCTTTCCCTCTACAAATCAAATAAAGAATTCACATGGAATTTACACGGTAAGACAAAGCATGATTTTCAAAGCTATGAATTGTCTATTTCTTAATGATGAACTTGATAAAAAAGCATTATAATCAGAACAAGTACAAATGAACAAATCATATGTTATCTTAATATATTATTTAGTATTAAAATATTTTGAGGATTAAAAAAATGGCAGTCAAATACGATGGTTTCTCAGAGACCATTTCAGGAAAACTCAAAGTTAATGAAAGATTCTTAATAATACTGACACATACCAAATATGATTGTCAGATGGAGGAGTTTGTTCCTTTCCTGAAGACACTAGTCCCCTAGTAAACAAAAAGCAATTACTGACTGCCTGTCTGCTTCATTTACTATCAGGAATTAATTTATACACTATGCAGAATGGAGAACAACTTGTAAACAATCGGCAGTTCAACAGAATGTACTTCTCACTCGGTACAAAGCAACCACACACAGAGGATCAATCAACATAGGAGAGAATAAATGTTTATCTAGTGTGATCATTGCAGGCCCTTCTAATAATAAATCTAAAAATTTTGAATTTTTGAACTCTTGAAAAATTCTCAAAATGTCTATCCACAATGCATAAGAAGTATAACTTAGACAGGAATTAGGCCTATGAATTCATTGGCATAGGAGAACTGTTATATAAGGAAACTCCCTCTTCCAATGCAATTCACCACTTTCTTGGCAATATGGATAGTTGGTGTAGTAAACCATATTTTAGTGAAACTTATTTTAATATCACATAATATGAACCCATCTTAAGCATGGAAAGCTAACACAATTTTCTTTGTTGTTATTGCTGTTCTTATTAGAAGATGGTGGATTGAATGAAAGAGGTAACTTAAGGGATACCCTTTAGGTGTGAACTATGTAAAGTCAACTTCTTTTAGTGATCTCTGGTATCAAAAATGCAAAGAGGAAAAATGAAAGTCATAGTTAAATTTAATCAGAAATAATTTCGGAGGGATCAGATAATCAATCCATATAGGCAATCATTCATTCCCAATATATTTGTATATATACAATTTTTAAGTCATAGGAAAAATTTAGTAGGAAACTTGAGATATATGGTACATGGTCCCTCACCTCAAAAATCTTATTTTATCTATTGAAAAATTACTAAAATAGTACTCAGCCTTTTAGGCACAAGTACTGCTTACTGACTGAGAGACAGACAGAGAGAGAGAAAGAGAGAGACAAACAGACAGAGAGAAAGAGAGAGAGAGTGAGTGAGTGAGAGAGAGAGAGAGAGATCTAAAATAATATGGTTGTCCCATGATCTGTCTCAAGACGATTATAGATAATATTTATAGGAATATTGAACAAAGAAAAAATACAATATGAAAATATAATTTGACTTTAATTCCAAAAATTTTGAGTAGCAATGTCACCATCCTATTTTCTCACTGACCATGTCCCTGAAATATACATGGGGTTCCTACTCAGATCCATCCTGAGAATATGTTCTTTTCTTTTTTAAAAAAATTCTTTATTTATTTATTTTAAGTTTCCAACATTCATTTCCACAAAATTTTGAGTCCCTACTTTTCTCCCCATCTCTCCCATCCCCCCACTCCAAAACTTTGAATATTCTAATTATCCCTATCACCAATCAGCCCTCCCTTCTAACATCCCTTCCTTCCCTTATCCCCATCTTCTCTCTTCTCCTGTAGGGCAAGATAAATTTCTGTATCCCTTTACCTGTATCTCTTATTTCCTGGTTATATGCAAAAACAATTATCAACATTTCTGCATAAACTTTGAGTTCCAACTTCTCTTTCTTCCTCCCTGCCCATCCATCCTCACTGAGAAGGCAAGCAATTCAATATAGGCTATATATGTGTAGTTTTCCAAATTACTTCTGTAATAGTCATGTTGTGTAAGACTAACTATATTTCTTTCCATCCTTTCCTGCCCTCCATTTCTTTTATTCTCTCATTTGACACTGTCTCTCTCCAAGTGTGTTTACTTCTAATTGCTCTGACATTCCATTTGCCCTCCCTTCCATCATCCACCCCACCCTGGTTATTCCCTTCTTCCCTACTTTCCTGCAATGTAAGATAGGCTTTCATACCAAAATCAGTGTGCACATTATTCCTTCTTTGAGCAAAATGTAATGAGAGTAAGCTTCACGTTTTCCTGTTCACCTCCCCGCTTTTCTCCTCCATTGGAAAAGCTTTTTCTTGCCTCTTCTGTGAGAGATAATTTGCCCCATTTCATTTTGCCCTTTCCTCTCCCACCCATTAATTTTACTTTTTAGGTATGACCCTTTCCTATTCAACTCACCCTGTGCTCTCTGTCTCTTTGTCTCTCCCTCTCTCTCTCTCTGTATGTGTGTGTGTGTGTGTGTGTGTGTGTGTGTGATCCCTTTAACTCCTCACATACTGAAAAAAGTTTCAAGACTTACAAATATTATCTTTCCATATAGGAATGTAAATATTTTGACTTTAGTACGTCCCTTGTGACTTCCCTTTCCTGTTTACCTTTTCATGCTTTTCTTGATTCTTGTGTCTGAAAGTCAAATTTTCTTTTCAGCTCTGGTCTTTTCATCAAGAATGCTTGAAAGTTCTTTATTTCATTGAATGAACATTTTTTTCTCAGCAGGATTATACTCAGTTTTGCTGGGTAGGTGATTTTTGATTTTAATCCAAGTTCCTTTGACTTTTGGAGTATCATATTCCAAGTCCATCAATCCCGTAGTATAGAAGCTGCTAGATCTTGTGTTATCCTGATTGAATTTCAACACTACTCTAATTGTTTCTTTTTAACTGCTTGCAATATTTTCTCCTTGACCTGGGAACTCTGGAATTTGTCTGCAATATTCCTAGGAGTTTCTCCTTTTGATTCTCTTTAAGGAGGTGATTGGTGGATTCTTTTGATATTTATTTTGCCATCTGGTTTGGGAACATTGGGGCAGTTTTCCTTGATAATTTCATGAAAGACAGTGTTTATGCTCTGGGTTTGATCTTTTCTTTCATGTGGTCCCATAGTTTTTAAGTTGTCTCTCTTGGATTCGTTTTCCAGGTCAGTTGTTTTACCAATGAGATTTTTCTCATTTTCATCCTTTTTTTCATTCTTTTGGTTTTGTTTTGTGATTTCTTGGTTTTTCATAAAGTCATTAGCTTATATCTGTTCCATTCTAATTTTTAAAGAACTTTTTTCTTCAGTAAGTTTTTGAACCTCCTTTCCCATTTGGCTAATTCTGCTTTTTAAAGCATTTTTCTGAGGTGCAGAGCCAAGACAGTGAAGTAAAAAGACACATACTCTAGTGCTTCCTGCACAGCCCACAAAATACCTGTCAAAAATGACTGTCAACAAATTATAGAGAAGCAGAAGCCACAGAAAAATAGAACAAAAGAGGTTTCCAGATAAAGGTAAGCTGGAAGGCCAACAGGAAAGGTCTATCTCATGCTGAGCAAAGCAGAGCCTGGCCCTGGCCATGTGGCACCAGGGGGAGCAGGACCTGAGCAAACCTCTGGGGCAGAGATCCCAGCAGGAAGGATCCCAGATACCTCAACCCACAAGTGACAAAGAAAACTCCAATGGTCAGTGTGAGAGGACTTTCCCAGCTGGGCAAGAGGGGAACAGAATTCTGCCAGCCATAGCCCTAGGGAATAGCACAGGTAGCAACATCAGACTGCAGACAGCTAAGGTTTCCAGAAAGCAACCAAGAAGCTCAGCTTAAAGCCTCTTGTGGTAGGGAGCAGCTGATCTAAACCTCAGCCCTGAGTGATGGCCTCATCTCCACCCAAAGCCCCAGGGAATTGAGCAGCTGAGTTGAATCTCAGCCTTGAACACAGTACTGGGGAAAGGAGCTCCAATAGGACCATCCTCTTAACACAGGATTCAGAAGTCGAGCAACTGGCTGGGAAAATGCCCAAAAAAGGAAAAAAAAAAATGAGACCATAGAAGGTGACTTTCTTGGTGAACAGTTGTCTCCTTCCGTCCTTCAGGATGAGGAAGAACAAGGCATACTGTCACAGGAAGTTAATACCCCGTCCTCCAACACCTCCAAAGTGAACTTAAACTGACCTAAGGCAATAGAAGAACTTGAAAAGAGAGGTAACAGCTTGCTAAAGGAGAACCAAAAAAAAAAATGCTGAAGAAAATAACACCTTTAAAAAGAGGCTAACTCAATTGGAGAAAGAGGTTCAAAAAGTTAATGAGTAGAAGAAGGCTTTACAAAGCAGAAATAGGCAAATGGAGTAGAAGGTTCAAAAGCTCACTGAATAAAATAGTTCGTTGAAAGAGAGAAATGATTTAAGGGAAATTAATGACTATAAGATAAATCAAGCAGTTAAAAAACAAAACCAAAAGGTTGAAAAAATAGATGACAATGTGAAATATCTCATTGGAAAAGCAACTGACCAGGAAAATAGATCCAGGAGAGACAACTTAAAAATTATAGAATTACCTGAAAGCCATGATCAAAAAAGAGCCTAGACATTATCTTCCATGAAATTATCAAGGAAAATGGTCCTGATATTCTAGAAACAGAGGGCAAAATAAACATTGAAAGAAGCCACCAAATAACTCCTGAAAGACACCTGAAAAGAGAAATTCTTAGGAATATTGTGGCCAAATTTCAGAGTTCCCAGGTCAAGGAGAAAATACTGCAAGCAGCTAAAAAGAAACAATTCAAGTATTATGGAAATACAATCAGGATAACACAGGATCTAGTGGCTTCAATACTGAGGGATCGAGATCTTAGAATAGGATATTTCAGAATTTGAAAGAATTGGGATTAAAACCAAGAATCACCTACCCAGCAAAATTGAGTATAATACTTCAAGGGAATAAATGATTATTCAATGATATAGAGGACTTTCAAGCATTCATGATGGAAAGACCAAAACTGAAGAGAAAAATCTGACTTTCAAACACAAGAATCAAGAGAAGCATGAAAAGTTAAACAGAAAAGAGAAATGATAAAAGACTTTCTGAAGCTGAACTCTTTACATTCCTACATAGAAAGAAAATATTTATAACCCTTGAGACTTTTCTCAGTATTTGGGTAGATGGAGGGATTCCACACACACACACACACACACACACACACAAACACACACACACACAAACAGAGAGTGTAAGCTGTATTGTATTAGAAGAAATAACATCCACAAAAAAAATTTAAAAAAAATTAAGGGGTGAAGGAAGAAAATACTGGGAGGAGAAAGGGAGAAATGGAATGGGACAGGATACAACGCTAAAAGAGATAAAGAAAAATCTTGTTCAACGGAGGAGCAAAAGGAGAAGGGAAGAGGGGAAAAGTGAAGCTACTTTCTCCACTTATGGCTTAAGGAGGGAATAACATGCTCACTAAATTTGGTATGAAAATTTATCTTATACTACGGGAAAGTAAGGGAAGAGGTGACAAGTGGGGTGAGGTGAATGGTAGAAGGGAGGGCCAATGGGAGAAGGAAGTAACTAGAAATAAACACTTTTGGGAAAGGACAAGGACAAATGGGAGAATATAAAAATAAGGGGGTATAGAGTAGGATAAATGGCAATATAGTTAGTATTACACAACATGATTATTATGCAAGTGTTTTGCAAAAAGACACTTCTTTTGTTTTTATTGAATTGCTTGCCTTCTCAGTGTTGATGGGGAGGAGGGAGGGAGATGGAGAAGTTGGAATTCAAAGTATTAGAAACAAAGGTTGAGAATTATTATTGCATATAACTGGGAAATAAGAAGCAGGTAATGGGGTATAGATATTTATCTTGCCATAGAAGAGATGAGAGAAGATGGGAATGAGAAGGGTGGGATATGATAGAAGAAAGGGCTCATTGAGAGAACAGGTAATCAGTATGCAAGGTATTAGAGGATGGGAGGAGGGGAGTGATTGGGAGAAAAATTGGACATGCTCCAAAGTGATGTAAAAGCAATTAATATTAAAATGAATTAATTAATTACTGAGACTAAATCAGATACATCTTTAGTTTGGGGAAAAGAATTTTAGTCTAAGTTTCCTAGAGGCATGTAACTTCGGATAAAATTGCCATTGATGAAAAAGTTAAGGTTTTAGTAGTAAATTTGATTTTATGATGATTATTTAATCAATAACTAGAACATGTATAAAAAGCCATGTAAGCCACTTAAGACTTATCTGAAAAGATATTCCTTAGCCAATGTGAAATTACAGCCATATCTGAAACCTGGTTATTGGAACCTGCTATTTTAAGATGCTATGGGACTATTAACTGACTGTTCTGAGTTTTATTCCAGGCAGGGACAGCAAGAAAGGCAGTCTTAGCCTCCAATCCATGATGCCAGTAAGCCTCTGAGATGCTGGTATGAGCTGCAAAAGGTGATCTCATGGGAAGGGTGAGAGAGTAGCTGTTCAGTATCGGCTGAGGTAGGATTCCTCTGACTCAATTTCCCCACTGACAACTGGCAGACTTTAAGCCTGACTAAATTCAAGTTAACAATCTCCTCCTGCCTGGAATTGACATGAAGTTGGGGAGATATTGTTTCCCTGCAATGTCCTTACTCTTAGTGTTAATTTCAAAAATTCAAAAAATTTGTAAGCTTAATATCAGATCTTTTAAATTATAAATTATTGGTAGAGGAACATCCAAGGTTAAGTCTAAAAATAAGCTATTAGGCTTAGGACTTTAGGTCAACAACGACAAGTTAGGGTCCTTTAATTCTTAGGAATAGTGTGGAGGCAATTAGGTCAAGGGCATATGAAATTAGTATACACAGTTATTATTTGTGTCTTAGTTGGTTAATGTTAAAAATAAATTTCATTTGTAGCCTATATTGTAAATGATTTAAAAGAAGTATCACCTGACCAAAAGTTGGAATTGTTTTATGTGATATGAACTGTGTTAAAAATTAAAAAGAAAAAAAAAAGCATTCCTTTTCTCATTGGCTTTTTGGACTTCTTTTGCCAATTGAGTTACTCTGTTTTTAAGGGTGTTATTTTCTTCAGCATTTTTTGGTTCTCCTTTAGCAAGCTGTTGACTCGCATTTTGTGATTTTCTTGCATCTCTCTCATTTCTCTTCCCAATTTTTCCTCCACCTCTTACTTGATTTTCAAAATCCTTTTTGAGTTCTTCCATGGCCTGGGACCATTGCATATCTGTGTTAGAGGTTTGGATGTGGAAGCCTTGAATTTTATATCTTCTCTGATGGTAAACATTGTTCTTTCTCATCTGAAAGGATGGGAGAGAATAGCTGTTCACCAAGAAAATAACCATCTATAGTCATTTTTTCCCCTTTTTTGGGGCATTTTCCCAACCAGTAACTTTACTTTTGGGTCCTTTGTCAAGAGTAGGGTATACTCTTGGGACCTGTAAGTTCTCAGTTCCTCCAAGGTGGTACAATCAAGGGAGAGGAGTTACTCCCTGACCTTCCTGGTGGCTGATATTCAGATCAGCTGCTCAATTCCTCCAGTGGCGGGTATAGGTAGGCCACTCAGGGCTGAGTTTCAGATTAGCTTCTCAATTCCTCCAAGGGCTTTATCCAGCAATGGAACCTGGAAGTTGGCTGCCTGACCACTGTAGCCACCACCTGCTGCTGCTGCTGCAGCTACCGCTGCCTGGAGCCAGATCTAGGGGAGGACCCTGCTCCCTTGTCACAGAGGTAAAATAGCTCTCTCACTGACCTTTGAAGCTTCCTTTGGCACCTGTGGGTTGAGGGATCTGAGACCCACCACTGCTGCCACTTGGAATTCCTCCCCCAAGACCTGCTCTGGTCCTCTTCCCTGCACTGTGCAGCCAATGCTTGGCTGGGCTCCAGTTCATGTCTGGTGTGACAGACTTTTCCCATCAGCCTTTCAGGTCACCCTAAGTGGGAAATCTCCTCCACTCCATTGTTCTATGTCCTCTGCGCTCTAGACATTGTTGAGAGTCTTTCTTTATAGGTATTTTATTGACTGTGGGGGAAGAGCTAGAATATATGTGTCATTCTACTCTGCCATCTTGGTTCTGCCCCTCAGAATATTTTCCAAATAGGACGCATTGAAAGTGCTTCTCTTTTCCTGGAATGGTGGTGAGGGAACCTCCCTTGGGTAAGTAATAGCTCCATTTCCTTCAGAGATAGGGAAATCAATGATGAAAAGCAGATAATAATCATTCAGTATTAAAATGTTGCCTATGATCCTTAATCCTTTTCACTAAGAATACTTTTAAATTCTAGATCTATCACCAACCTTCCCAAGAGACTTCTTCCAGGAGTCTGTGAAAAGCTATAAAGAAAAAAATATTATTTATTAATATTTCCAGTTTTAGTAAAAAGAGATTTTTAAAATGCTTTCATGAATTCAATAGAGATAAAATATTTATATATACGTATATATACGTATATATATGCATATATATACGTATATATGCATATATACGTATATATGCATATATATGCATACACACACACACACACACACACACACACTCACACACACATTGGATACAAATGCATTGATTGTTATAATAAATTTTAGACCACATGATCTCACTCTGTAAAATTGTGCCTGTTTAAAGATTTCATCATTTATAATATTGCTTCAAGATGACAGATTGGAACCTTCATAGATTTTTAAATTAATCATATTAGCTTGCAGTGGAAAGTAAATCACATTTGATTATAACAATAACAACTACAACAACAATGGCCATGTCTCTCAAACTTTAAAATTAGTGGAAGGTTTTTGCCCAAAAGAGTTCATGAAAGGCTGGGTTCAATACAGTTGCATCTGATATAAAGGGCTGACCTCAAAGAGTCATTTTCTCTTTGGCTCATCATTTTCCTATCCTAGAGTTCATTCTAGGAATTGTATAAATATGTTATATCTAAGCATCCATGAATTTTGGTAACATTTCCAATTTGTTCTTCAAGATAAAAATTGAACATCAAATAGAAGACAGTCTTTATTTCACTCAACAGAGAATTCAAAGACTTAACAGGAAGCTATAAACAAAAATGGAAAACATACAACAATCACAGTACACCATAAAATCCCTCTGAAAAACAAGTACACTTCAGGTCTAAAGTATAGGCAATTCCTTTGTTAAATATTATCCCCCTAACTCCCATCTTTCTTCTTTTGGAGTTTATTTTTTACTTCTCTCTACCAACAGGGGCTATACAGGGATCATTTTTAGGAATACTGCCAAAAAATTCTCATTGATCCTGAAGCCCTCAACCTTGGAGTTATTCATGAGGCAAACCTGAAGTCTTCTCTGTACATTAAATTTGACTTTTCTACTGGAAATTGTTTTCTGAATTTTGCTACACAGAACATTCCCTCCTTTTCTTATAAGTATTCTCTTGGGCAACTTAGGCAACTTTGACTGACTCTGTCATGTGCATCTGAAGAGCATTTTATAAATCCACTAGCACTCAGAAATAATTTTGGAAGGAGAATCAATGACTTAGGAACTAGACAGAAATGAAGACATTAAAACAGAGTGGTTGGCAACATGAAAAGGTGATGGAGAAAATGGAACTCAAAAATGCAGTGATACTGATCCAATAATTACATTGTTAGAAATACACTGATAGGTTTATTGAAAACATGAAGGTGCTCTTTGTTCAAAGATTTTCATTGTCAAATGCAATTATGAAATAGTGTAAGAAACTTAAATGTCCTTTAGCAAGGAGATTGTCAAATAAACTGTGGTACATTATTGCAAGAGAATACTATTGTAACAAAAAGCTGAAGCCCATTTGAGTAAGACTCTGAGGAGATTGATTACTTATTATTTCGTGGCTGCATGAGGGGTAGAGTTGGTAGGAGCTCTGAAGAGGAAAGATCTTTTATTTTCTGGCTTCCAGATTCAAAGGAAAAAAAATGAAGTTTCAGATTCTCTCCAGAGAAGTAGAGAAAGTTTTGGAATGTGATCTGTAGAGGAGCTGACACCTGCATCATACCCGTACCTTCAATTTGTCTAATTAGAGATTTGGAGTAATTTATCTGGGAGAAATCTGGGACTTTTACTTGGTTGAGCTGATACATCATTCCCAGTGGGACAATTCCTTCATTCTGTGAATTGTCTGGTGTTTTCTCATATATACTATGTCTCTGATTTCTCTTTCCCATAGACTTGGATAAATGCATTTATTTTCTATTCATTGAAGAGAAAAATGATCAAGAGAAACATACTTAAGCTTCCCTGCAAATCTAGACAGACCCATGTAAACATATATAACCTACATATTACACACACACACACTCACACACACACAAACACACGCACACAGACATACATCCTATTCTATACTGCTGCTAAGACTATAAAGTACAAAGGACTGGAAAAAAGGGGTCAACTGGAGTCAGAATGCGAAGAACACTAAATGACAAACACAGGAATTTTTATTTCATAATAGAAGCAAAGGGGACTTCTTGGAGTTTGTTGAGGAAAAAAAAATGACATGGTCAGATCATTTGTTAGAAAATATCACTTCACCAGGTCTGTTAGAGAATGCAGTGGAGTAGGAGAAACATAAAGCTGAGGAATGCAATTACAATGCTGCTGCCATAGTCTAGGTGAGAGAAGATAAGGGCAATAAGGAAAGGTGGTGGTTATGTGAGTATAGAGAAGGGGTATGGTACTAGATATTTTGAGAAGGTCAAAAACCACAATATTTAGCAATTGAATGGATTGTGTGGGATGAGGGGAAAATAAAGTGTTGGAGGTAATATTGAGGTTAAAATTCTGATGGAATGAAGAGCAGTGCTCCCCTTGACAGAAATGTGGATTAGGAAGAGAAGTGGGTAAGAGAATGAGTTTTGTTTTCTGCATTCAGTTTGAGATATTTATGAGAGATCTTGTTTAATGTATCCAATATGATACTGGATTCGAGCAAGTGAGACAGACTGGAGCTGTATGTGTAGATCTGTGAATCATCTGCATCAAGTTGATAATTAAACCCTTGGAAGTTGATTAGGTTCCTGAGAGATAATGTAGAGAGAAGAGAGCCCATGGGTGAAGCCCAATGTTAGCAATCCTCTATTAAATATCAGGAATTGGAAGAAAACAAACACAATGAATGAGATCCTGAAGTCTTCGGGAAAGGAGGAGAAGGAACGAGAGACGCAATAGGAAGAATGCTCAGTGCTGTGTTGAAAACCAGAATGGTGACTGTGAGAAGAAAGGAGACATTATGAGAGGGGGAAATGGGATTTGACTACTTGCTGTATATGTGGGGTAAGTGAGAGTGGGGAGTCAATGATGATGCTGAGGTTGCAGACTTGGGCAATTTGAATGGTTGTGCCCTCAGCAATAATGTGAAATTACTGGAAAAGGGGTGCATTGTGGTGTGGAGGAATATAGTTACTTGTAGTTTGTCTCTGTTGAGTCCAAGTAGGCTACAGGACATTTAGTTTGGAATATTATCATATTTTTATTATTATAAATAGTCATGTGCATTTGGATTTTAGGAGAGACATTAGGACATCATCCACCCCTTACTTTATGACTACTTCCCTAATATTCATTTGCATTGATGAATTTCTTCACCAAAGGGTCACTTACTACTTTCCTCCCTAGAATTCTAGGAGTAACTACAAGATTCTAGTGTTTCTAAAACCATTGTTCCTCAATCACCACTTATCTACATCTCTTTAATCATCAGCTAGTAATCTTAATTAGCTTTTAGAACTGGTCTTTAATTAGATGGTATAGTAAGAACAAAGAGAATGAAATAACCCCCTGAAAAACAGTGTGTTGCACATTTATTCTTTATAAAGCACAGAGAGTGCAAGAGAAGAGTATAATGTTAGAGAAGAATGCATGCAGGAAAAATGCATGACTTACAACTCTTGGTTACTAGAAATAACTTCCTGAATTCATAGCTGTTCTTTCTTTTTTATTCAAGGAGTCATTCACCTTAAAGCTTCTTCTTACCTGTGATGGTTAACTTTCTGTACCCATCTATGTCAGTGTTTGAGTTGGGCATCAATTTATACTATGTGTGGGCATGCATATCTTCTACGGATTGGCTACATTCTTTCACTTGTCCAATCTGTCCAATAACATCAATGGGAGAAGAAGTATAGCATGCCAATAAGCTGTTTCTTCCCTCCCCTACCCCTTGTTGCCCTCCAGAATAGTTACAAGGGGTCTACACTTCTTAACCTACGAGTTCCAAATGATTGAACTTCACTTCTGGCCTCACCTCTGCTGCGATTCCTGCATTTATTTAAAGGCTCCAGATATATCAATAGGCCATTTTGTAAATCAAGTATATGTGTTTTCATTGATGTACCAAAAAAGAACATACCTCCTTAAAAATCACAGGGTGAAACATTGTGCTCCTACATTAAAATTTTCATACACCTACATTGATTACACTATATTAATTGATGTGGGAGTGTGGAACACACGCCCCTATCCTTACACTAGGTTGTTATTCAGACTTTCAGTTGTGTCCATTTCTTCATGACTCTATATAGGTTTTTCTTGGAAAAGATATGTGTTTTGTATCTTTTGAAAAGACACAAATGTTTTGTCATTTCCTTCTCCAGTAGATTAAGGCATATAGAAGTTGAGTGACTTGTCCATGGTCACACAGCTAATGAGTGAATGAGGTCAGATTTGAGCTCAAGTCTTCCTGACTCCAGACCCAGTATTCTATCCATAGAGCAAACTAGTTGCCTCAATATTATTTTTAGTTTTTAATAGACAGTTTGCTTGATGTTTTTGGTGAATTTTTATCTTTGTTGTTGTAAGGATGAAAGCTTATCTTATCTTAGTTACTTTATCATTAGTGTGTAACTCATTTCACCTCTTTCTTACTCAGTTTCTTTTTTCCTCATCTGTAAATACGGAATCAATACTTACTTCACATGTTTGTTATGAGGATCAAAAGAAATAAGCATACAAAATATTTTGGAATCCTTGAAGCTCTGTCCAAATTTCAGCAATGACTACTGCTACTAGTACTGCTGCTGCTGTCATCACTACTACTACTACTGCTACTACTACTGCTGCTGCTATCATCACTACTACTACTACTACTGCTAAATATACATTTTTATTACACATTAGTTTTGTACTTTAAAAATGGAATTAATGCATTGTGAATTCATTCCAGGGACAAACTGCTTATGTGTAATCTTAGAAACATTAGTATGTCTTTCAATATGGGAGAAAGCAACTAAAGTTGTGGATGCTTATAAATCATATTTTTACTGCATATCTCACAGGATTGTTGTGATGAAACATATTGTCAATTTTAAAGCACATATAAATAAGACTTCTCATAGTTACCTTCCTTCTCCTCTTCCTTTCTTATAATGTACACTCTGAATTTAGGGCATCCTAACTCCTTTATGGTATTGTAAGAGAATGTTAGCCATTAACTATAGCATACCAACCTCATTGTGGGGAAAGGGCTTTAGAGATGTTTTCTTTATGCGTTTTTTTCCTGTTTTCATTTTCATCCTACTGTTTTTTTCCTTATTAAGAGCCCTTTATTTCTGCCTCTCTTGATTTTTTTTTTTGTTTGAGATCACTCCTTTTCCATTTGTTTTAATAATTATGTGAGCACTCCAGGACCTTATAGATAGATATGGCTAACAAATGTTGAGATGGTAGGCAGTTTGGTAAAATATGTGTGTGTGTGTGTGTGTGTGTGTGTGTGTGTGTGTGTGTGTGTTTGTCCTTCTTTGCTGAAGAAGACCATGTCATCAGAGAAATAATGATGTGACTTGCACTTGATTTTGTTTTGAGTGAGGGAGGGCTGTGCCAGATCACCAACCTCACTTCTCCTAAAGAGCCATCTGAATCTAGTGACCATTCATCCATTCATTAATATGACTGGAAGTGACCCAGAATGAGGCAATTGGGGTAAAGTGACTTGCCCAAGGTCACACAGCTAGTGAGAGTCAAGTGTCTGAGGTGAGATTTGAACTCAGATCCCCCTGACTCCTGCACTAGTGCTCTATCCACTACACCACCTAGCTTCCCTTTAGTAAAAATATACCATTAGGTTGAATTACATTGAGGCAACTTTGCTGTGTGTTTTACCGTGAGGATCCCACTTAATAAGTAAGCATTTATCATAAACTTAAGCTGCTTGCTCCTGTGAATTTACAAGGAATGCTCCAAAAGAAAGTACTATTGAACTTTTAAACTATTAACATAAGATACTCTTCCTTTGAAAAGATAAAAGGCATAACAGCTTACTAGTCAGACTATGAATCCCTTCCCCTTTACTGAACAGCTGTATTTTTGCCTGGGACCAAATTCTAACATAGTCTGCACTCTGTAGAACCTAGCAATTATCCCTGAGGGAGTTCAGGTGATTCAGTGACACCTAAAGGGATTCTGATGTCTGAATGAAAAAGAATGATTCTTTAAATATTACTCTGGTTCCTCAAATACTGCATGAAAAGTTTTAGGGTTAGTGTGTCAATAATTTAACTTGAATATTCTTTGAAAGGATAAAACAAATGTAGAAAATAGTAAAGTATTCTGAGAAATGTATATTTTTATTAATGCAAACAAAGTTTGCCCTGCAAACTATAGGATATCTGAAATTAAGAAGGGTTTGTTAGTAAAAAAAAAAAAAAAAGACCAGTTATCTTCCTTCTCCCATAATTTCAGGTCTTTAGTGAAAAAGGAACACTTGTTCATGCACTGGATTCACATGTGACATAAAAGACCATTTCATGTGATAAATAATGTCCTGGACTTGAAGTATATAGGAAGACATGGACTCATTTCCTATCTTTGACACTAATGTGAATATGAAACCTAGTCTCCAAGCATGAATTTCTTTTTCTATACAACAGAAATAATAACACTTTGTAGTACCTATAGCAAAGGATTATTTGCTTCTAACAGGCCTACACATTGCCAACACAAACTCCCCAAACCAACCTTCCCATTTTTGCCAGGCCTTTTTAAAGCGTCTCTCTGGTTTCATTGTAATTCTTCTTGAAATTCTTCAGTGGCTTCCTAAAAACTACCAAGTCATGATCAAAATATTTTTTTTTTCTTCAGGTAACCAAGACCAAATACCCCTTTTTTGCAGACCTATTTTCCTAGCCTTATCTCATTTCTTCTAATGTATACTACACTTCAGCCAAACATATATTCAGTATTTCATAAACATATACATCATGTCACCCATATTACTGCCTTTATCATTTTGTAACCCCCTCCCCTCTTTTGAATCTTATGCTTGCTTTAAATATTTCTTACTCAGGTCTTTCTAGTGAATATTTAGCTATGATTCTTAGCCAAATTCAAAAACCACTTTTATGTTGAAGCTTTTCCTGATCTCTCTTTTTGGAAATGTATTTTTTTTTCCCTTTTGGACCTCACATATCACTTTTCTTATATCTTTTTCATTCTTTTTTTATTTTTATTGTACTTATTTCTTATGTTTAATTAACTGTGTATATGGAAGCCTTATATTTTCCAACTAGAATGCAAATCTCATGAAGAAAGTAACCTTTCAATACGCCCAATGTTCCTTTGCCACAAAATGGTGTAGCACTCTTCACAGTGAGGAAGAAGGTTTCCAGATAAAAGTAAAAGAATAAACTATGAAACTAGCCTTTTCTGTTCCTTATTTACAAGTGTACAAGACAGAACATTCCCTCCATTCCTCTGTAATCTCTCAACCTCTTTACAATGCAGGTATGACTGTGTTAAAGCTTGACCTGCCAAGTTCTAATTGGAGGTGATTAGAAAATTGATTCTTCTTCTTTATGCCCTAGCATCCCAGTTACCAAGGAAAGATAATTTACTATATAGGATAGCAATTAGAAATAATGTTTCCATAATTAATGTTAAATTGCACTAGAAATTACACATATTGTGATTTTCAAATTTTGACCAAAAGACTCCAATATCATTGATATAACAACTATTAGAAAAATAATTACCATTATAGCATTATTTTCTTAAAGTATTAACTAACACCATTTGATTATGTTAAATTACATTGAAGGTTGTAGTCACTGGGAACAGATTTAGAAACAGTGATACTTATTATCTTTGATAGCATTATATCGATTTTACAACCCACCACATATTATCTTTTAAACCTCAAATTCTTATGACATTGACAAAGAAATGAAATCTTTAATTTTTCTAAACATGGCAATTCAGATTAAAAATCTATTCAGACTAGAGTAACTCAAATATCAGAGTGATATCTCTGCTCAGTTCTATTAGATAATAAAAGATTTTTAAAAAGGGGGAAGGGGATTGGCCATGATTATTACAATTAATCTGAGTTTTTAATGTTGTTTTCATTTATATTATTACGGTCATTGTATCATTGTTTTGGTTCTGTTTATATTACTAAATATCTAGTGGTAAAGTTCTTCCTATATTTCTTTTAACTACACATACTTGTGATTGTATATGACACAAAAGTACGTTCATCATCCACAGTTTAACATTCCTAAATAGATGGACATCTATTTTGTTCTAACTTTTTGATCCTATAAAAATTACTGATGTGATTCTTTTGGCCAGTCAGTTAGCAAGCATTTATATAAGTACACTTTGATGTTCCAGAAACTCTGAGAATTACTGGTGATAAAAACAAATGTATAAACAAAATAAAATAAAAACACATAATTCCTGATGCGAGTTGTTTATATTTTTATTGAGGGAAGCATAATATGTAAGTAAATAAACATGAAACAGAAAAACTTAGAGATGAAGGAAAGTATCCTTAGCGAGAAAGATAATAACAGGAGGATGACCTGAGAAAGACCTCTTGCAGAAAGTGGCATTTAAGCTGAATCTTGAATGAAGCAAGGAAATGCAATAGGTACTGGTAAAGAAAGAGAACATTTCACACAGAGTGTATATAGAACTTTTCTTTCTATATTTGGACTCCTATATGACTAGTCATCCACTAACATCTCAAAAACCCAATGAAATATATTTGGAAATGGAATGCAGTAGTTGCTACAGATAACAAAAGGATGCATCATTTTGGGTTACTAGGGCAACTCTCAATCTCCAGTAGAGAATTTCCTTTAATTATCTCAGAGGCATTCATGGGTAAGGTTAATAGATTTCTTCTATGGAGAACTGACACTTTTTATGATGTCATATTTTTGGATGGGACTTGAACAAAGACAGGTTTCAAATAACCTATTCTTCCCCTCTATCGTCTCCTCTCTCTCAGATCACACACACACACACACACACACACACACACACACACACACACACACACACACACACTTTGAAATAATTGCCTACCACGCAGCCTGAGACCCCTAACAATGTCTGTCTTAAGGAAAAACTATAGGTTTGAAATATTGCTAGCTATTTGACCTTTTTTCTTCCCCTTTTTATTTCTATTTTGATGTCCACCATTAGTTGTTTATACCTCTTACCCAATGAGCACTTAGATGGATTCTCATTGTAACTTAGTATTTTATGTTATAATAAATAAATTCCATACTGTATATCTCAGACACTGACCAGGCTGTAAGGAAATATCTTTGAATGAACTCTTTCTATTCTTGGTAATGTGAGGTATTATTGATGAAGCAGAAATTATAGTGATTGTCTCCCTTGTATGCATTTCCTAGGTTTTTTGGAAAATTTCTGGGTTCTATAACAGCAAATTAAAGGAAAGCAAAATAAAGTTAATAATAGCTGGGGCAAAGAATCTCTTCTATGGGTTTATTTGAACCAGAAATTTTTCAGGGAAGTTTCTGAGGGAAATCACTCCTGGTCTTTTTTTGCCCCAAAGTTGAGGTTTCTCCATGGTAACATCAGAATTTGACACATGCCAAAGTCTCTGCAGCAAAGAGTAAAGACTTCTCAACCTAAATCAAAGATGTGATTTATCTTTTAAGATTTAGTATCCCTTAAGAGGAATCAAATGATATACTGCATATATAGAATTTTACAAAAATTTAAGGTATTATTTTAAATTATTGTTAGTTGTTATTGTTAGTCAATTATCATCATTATTAAAATGAGATTGAATTCATTGTTTACATAATCTTTTTTTAAGTTCCCATGATGAATACACCTAGTGATACAAAAAACAAAATTAAAGAGGCCCTCCTTCAATAAATTTACATTCTTCTGAAGGTTCCACCATGTGCATAGAGAAGAAAATACAGGGAATTTTAGGGAAGGAAGTGCACTAATACCATGATATTGAAAGTTTTCATGTATGAGATGGCACTTAAGCTGAAGCTTTAAATTATCTAAGTATTCTGAGACTGAGAGGTGAGTTAGTAATACATTCCCAGAATAGGGGGACTATTTGTGGAAAGTCATAAAAACATGAAATGAATTGCTAAGTCTAGAGAATAGTAAATACAGCTATTTGGTTAAAACATATAATTTATGAATGTCCCATATCTAGAAATATAGCTTGCAACTAAATGGCAAAGGGCTTTAAATAAATAGCACATCACTGAAGAAGTTTGAGCAGGCCAATATCTTCATCAGACCTGTGCTTGTGCAAATGATTTTTGTGGCTGTATAGGGATATATAGGAAAAAGGAGAGAGTGCAAACAAGAGGATCAGTTAAGAAGTAGTTGTAGTAGTTCATCTGAACCAAGGTATCAGCTACACGAGTTGGGACGAGACAGATGTGAGATGTGTTGTAAATATAGAGTTTACAAGACTTGGCTGCTCATTTTGATATAGATTTTGAAGGAGAGGCATGAATCAAGGATGACTCTAAGATTAGATTTCTATTAGACAAAGAGGATGACAGGTGGATAGAGAGGATTTTTTTTAAAGATTCACTGACATAATATGCTTATAGGGTATTACTTGATGATTTTATTTATGAGGAAATACATGATGAATTTCAGATGCTATTTGTGATAATTTTTTGTTGAAGTATATAACTGTATTTAATATTAACCAGGGTAAAGTTGACCATCTCCTCATCCAGATGGTTGTTAATGTAATGTTTTGCTAAATCATCATGGTATTGATGAATTCTCCTATTTTTATTTTAAAAATCCAATATTGCTCCTATTAATAGCATTATGTTATGTTATATCATATCGTATATCACATCATGCAACAAAGTATACTGAATAGAGGACTAGCCTTGGTTGCAGAAACACTGGGTTCAGATTCTACCTCTACTTCTATCATGGGTAAGACACTACTGTTAATGTTCCAAGAAACTAAGACTATGAGACACAGAGAAGGAACTGTGCTTCATTGGTAGAGAAAGTTCTTCCCCAGGAACCTCGAACACCAATGAAATCATAGATCCAATCCCTATCACAGGGAATTATATATGACTGCATAACCTTTAACTAGCATGAATGATTGGTTTTGTTGCATTATTATTAGTGAAAAATCATATCTTCCACCTCTAAATTTTGCCTTTGTTCTGGAATGTGTTGTTGCACTCTGATTTGGAGAAACCAACCTGAAAATTATACATTTTGGCAATAAAAGTAATTTTAAAAATCCAGTATAATCATTAAAAAATAACCAAAAACCTTAAAAATTATTACCAAAATGCCCTTGCAACCTCTTAACTGAGTGCAACTCAAGATAAGTCCATCTTAATAGTAAAAAGATGCATGCAGCACAGCTGTGACTGCAGGAAGGGACATTATACTAAAGCTTATAAAAATGCTATATTAGGAAACAAACCTCTAATCGCAAGGAACAACTGGAGTGCCAATTTACTTCATGCTATTCATGAAGCATGTTGGTTATTTTACTTTATTTCCTGTCCTTAATGTCCTATATTTAGATTCACTGGCCATGGTAAGGGCAATCTTTACTTTGTGATAGTTGTTTTTTATTTTCTTTTTTGTTGCAATGGGCATGAAAGAAAAACTCATAAAATAATGTTACTTTATGGAATCATAGACGTTTAAATTTACTGAGTATATCACCTCTGCTTCCATCTTTACCCCTTCATAAATAAATTCATAAAATAATCATTTTGCAGAGGGTTTTAATTGGTGCCATCTCATGAATTCTATTAAGTATTTTTCTTGCCATTGTTTTGGAGTATTTTGGGTAGGCACTGTATGGGTTAGACACTTAAAATTCTCTAATATCACTTCTAACTTAGAAATTCTGTAATCCTGTGAATGTCAAGTATGACAGACTCTTTCTTCACCAAAAGTTTTTTATTTTATTTTTATTTTTTTATTAATCAGCAGTAGTGTGTATATGTTAAATATATGGAGATAATAGAAAGAGATGAGCCTTAAAAATATGGCTTGTTTCTTGCTGTACTTGCCATAGAGTTCCTTTAAAAATATCACAGATACATAAAAGTTCTTCATTTTCCATGGTAGGTTGGTAATCTCAGCTAAATCCTGAAGGACTTCATAATTATAGTCTGTGAAACATAGTTAAAAATGGATATCTTGGCTCACCTTGTCTCAGTGGGATTCCCTTCAGAAGAGATTCAGGCTGTATCTCTTTTTCCTTGACATTTATGGAAGTGGAAGACTGGAGGTAGAAGAACACAGATGATACCAAAAAAAAAAAAAATCTTGCTCCAGTCAAGGATACTTGTGAAGAGTAATAATAAATATTTTCCAATTTGTCTTTTATACACTAGTTTGCTACAGGGGAAGAGATAGCCCACTATTTATGCGATGCAAATCTGTGTCTTTGAAAGGGCAAATGAAATAGAAATTGACTGATGAGACAGAACAATACTAGGATAACCTGGGATTAATATGGATCACAGCCAAGTGCATGTGAATGAAAATGAAGATGCCAAGATGGGAACGGGGAGGGGACAAAGGAAAAGGAGGGCAAATCAGAGAGAGAAATAATATGATTCCTAAAAAAGAAAAAAAGACTGCTAGTAAAAGAAGCAAATTAGAATGGTATAAGTTAAAGAAAGGAAGCATTTGAAATTTTAAAATCTCAGGAAGAAAAGTAAATGAGTACCCAGGGGAGTTATAGCTCATAAAAATGAACTTAATTTGGAGAATCAAGGAGAAAAACACAAATTGAGTTATTGGGGGTATGTATGCAAGGGAGATTGAGCAATGATCTTATAGTAGTAGCAACTTATGGGGGAAATTGTTTTGACCTAAATTTGGAAAGTATACTCAGGACCTAGCTGCATGTGCGTGGAAGGAAACAAAACAAAAAAAAAACAGACAACAGCAACAAAAACCCCTCGCTGTCTTCAAAGAACAAAAACCAAGAACAGCTGAAGATTCCCTGGTAGCAAATCAGTAGCTGCAAGTTGCCTACTTGTGTATAGATTTCAATATGATATAAAGTAGATGGTGAACCCTGCATTATTGGCACAATAGTACTCTGATGACTTAGTATTATGAGTTTTACTGCTGTGGAATAAGGAGCAGACTTTTAATATTGAATTTTCTTTTTTTAAGTCATTTGCCAATTAATAAACATCCCCTAGGTTTCCAGTTCTTTGCCACCACAAAAAAGAACTGCTATACATATTTTTATATCTACCTATGTTTTTATTCTTTCATTTTTCTCTGAAGAATAGCCTTAGTAGTGGTTTTGCTAGGTCAAAAGTCATGCACAGTTTAACAGTCTTTGGGGCTTAATTCCAAATTGCTTTCTGGAATGATTGTACAAGATCACAGTTCCAACAATAGGCAAGCCTCCTTGTCCAGTTCCATTTGCAATACCATCACATACCCATACAAAAGGAGTAGTGTAACAGCAAGGACCCAAACATACAGAGAGAGATCTGCTATCAGAGGTTCTTAGATCTGCATTTATAAAAGAAAACACAACTTTTGAGGAGTCAACAATGACTTTAATCAAGCACATATACCATTCACTTAGTTCAGGGGAAAAGTCAACCCCTTGAACTTCAGAGAAAATACAGAGAAATCAAAGGTCAGCAGACATGCTTCCAAATGTCTGACATAAAGAATACATACATCACAGATCAACAGACTGATCCAACTGTCTGACCATAACTACCAGAGAGGGAAGCACCCACATCTAGGTTTTCAAAGCCAGAGTGGGGGTAGTGGGGCTGGTCAAACAAACACTTCCAAAGAGTAAACTCCAAAGTAAAACCTCATCTCAAAATCTTTATACACTTTTTAGAGCCAGAGGGCTTCACAATCCTTGAGAATCAGTGCCTCATTACCAAAAGATATGGGCCTTCCTACAAATCTTCCCAGCCTCATTAAGGGGTGAGGAAGATCTTTAATCACATTATTCAATCAGAAGCACTTGACTATACTAAAAACAAAAAATGTATTGTCAATACAAGTAGTCAGGACAACAAAAACCAAACACTCCTTGCCTATGTCCTACAATATCCTTCCAATCAAGTCTATGACCATTACAATTCTTCTATGCCTTGGCTAACAAGCAAAGATTGCTTTTAATTATCACTATTCCTGCATTACTCAATGACCAACTACCTAGGAGACATCCCAATCCAATCTAACCCTATCTCCATCCAAGTCCCACTCCACCTGTCTTTGACTTTTACAGTGTCTTTTTTATGGAATTACTATTCTAAAGGAATATGCTTCCTTTCAGTCTGGATCTCTTACTCTCATACTTTTTAATGTCACTTTATTTGTTCACATGGGGACCCAGTTTCCCTCAGATGACACTGCATCCTTGGAAATTCTTTGCAACACTACCTACATTTACATAACCTCCATTTGAAATACTGTTCCAAGAAAGAAGTTGATATGTACGCCTTGCTTTACTCTTCTACTTCTAGAATCTCTCTTTGCTGTAGTCATTCAGCAACTTTTCTTTTCAAATTCACTCCATTAAAAAAAAATTTATCCCATGCAGGTCACAATTGCTGTTGTATACTAGTTCCTAATCATTCATCCTAACCTAAGAACTCAAGAAGAACAATACTCCCCAGGTCATATGTGTTTCCAAGCTAGGCTTCAGGGTCTTCATGCATAGTAACATGTAAAAAAGATCTATGATCTATAACACTACCTATACCAAGGGCAATCATTTGGTAGGTAATTGAAACCTACTTCCTGGTACCATCCCTACAATTGGCCTTGTTTTCAATCTGATCCTGCAGCCATTATCTAGAGAATTAATTTTTTGGAGGGAACTCTACCTCTTGCCTTATCCCCTATAGCTCTTGAAAACTCAGAAACGCATGTTCTCCATGTCAAACTCCTTGGCATTATCAGCTATGTTAACATCAAAAACTGAGATGTTGTATTAATAGTATTTACTCTAAATAAGATATATTATTGCTATTCCCAAGAAACCATTTGACAAATACCTGGAACTTCTTACATGTGTTATTTTCTCCTAATAAAATGTGAACTCATTAAAAGCAGGAAATTTTTTACTTTTTGTTTTTCTATTTGTAGCCCTGATCCTTAGTATAATGTTTGGCATATAGTAATCACTTAATGAATATATTTTTTTCAATATACTTGTCCATAAAGAGTTCTGCACCTATGTCACCAATATTCTCTCCAACTCCTGCCCTTAAAGGCACTTTAACATTCATATTTGTTCTCTGTCAAAGTCCTGAACATTCCAGTTCTTCATCTCCTCAAATCCCATGACCAGTTCCTTTACCCCACATCAGCCACATGTAGGAATGGTCACTTCCTACAAATCATCATCTAAAAATGTTCCATTTCCTTGAATGAAAAGAAGGACCTATCCTTTACCTCCCATTGTGACTTTTACTTCTCCAGTCTCTCATGTATTTTATATGTTCTCTAGATTTCTTGGAGTATGTGATAGCTGCCTATTATCAATTTGTCTAATATGTGCTCAGTTCCCAAATGCTAACAGTGTCACCAGTCACTGCTGTTCCAATGCCATGAGTAGAAAGTTGATGAGTCCTTGCCTTTTATGGCCCCAGAGGAGTGAGGCTGAAAACTCTGCAGCTCTGCCACAATTAAATGCATTTATAACAATAACAACAACCAACTCCTTCAGAGCTCTAAAATTGATAAGGTCCTCCTGTGGTCAAGAAGTATAGAAGAGTAAGGTTCTATCCTCCATCCCACCTCCCATCCCAAGTGATTGCCTATCAAAAGCTTTGCTGGAAGAATCTCACTATTAATTTGCCAGATATTAAGAAACTCAATTTTAAATCAGCTCGTTAGTTGTGAGCTAGGTTTCCCATGGGATTTACCTAAATCTCTTCAATCAATTCAAAATGTGACATAATTGCATTTCATTCAAAGGCTTTCAAGACATCCAAATTGATCAAAGCCTGTATACACCTAGTCTAAAGCTGCTCTATTGGCTGCTTCAAGAGAGGTGTTCTCATCCGGTTAAGATATCAGGGCATAGAATCTTGTTAATTTCTTTAGGTGGGGTGAAAGGATTAGGTGTTTGCTTCATTGTTGACTGACTCCATTTTTACCCTAGAAATGCTTAAATAATTAAATATAAATACAGTAACTTCCCCTTCTTTCTCCCTCACTGATAGATTTTAGGTACTACCCAACTTTCCTGGCTTTCTTTAAGACTCACCTGAAATATTACCTCCTGCAAGGGGCCTTTCTCAGTCCCTTCACTTGCTATTTTTTTCTCCTCTGTAAATAGCTTACTCACTACCTATTCATCAATCAACATATCTTTATATCTAACTAATAGTACCTGCTTATTTACATATCTCTCTTCCCCCTTTGGAATGTAATCTCCTTCAAAGTAGGAGTTGCTTTTGCCTTTGTTTGAATGTAAAATGCTTAGCAAGCTTCCTGAAAAGTAGTGGTGCCTAATGAATACTTATTGCTTTGACTTGGGAACATGGTTTCCATATGATTGCAGGATGTGTCATATCCTACCTGTAGTAGTGAGTGACAAACAATCCAGAAAATAGAAGGAATAGCGATGAACTGAAATTAGGGGCAGCAGCAAACCACCACTGAGTACTTGCTGACAGAAGAATGATGATTATGGCATGTGAGTGGTCCACAATATCACAGTTACAGTTTAATATTAAATAATTAATAATAGAAAAAGAGGAATAAAAAAACATGATCTTTGACTGTTATAAATCTTCCTTTAAAATAAAGGGAAATGTCCTCATTTAGTATGGTAAATAAATATATTTGCACATTTTTTTTCAAAACCTCAGTTTCCAGAAACAACTTTTCAAAGTGTTTACTTGAATTTTTACCTAGCCCTATATCAGTTAATAGACTTTTTTCTCCCTGCCCCCTAGTGGTTATTTGGCCCAGTTATTTCTCTTTTCTAGTTGTTAATCCAACCCTAATGAAAATTCAGGCCAAATTGACAAGCTGATAGAAACAAATGGAGGGTGAATTGTGAGTGATTTATTTTTTGTCTGAAAAGTGACTGATAAAAAGTACAACTATCCTTTGGATTTAGAGGAGAAATAACTTGATGCTTTATTTCCCTTGAGGGTCAGGGTGTTATGTGCTATTTCTTTCCTTTGAGGAAAAATGCCCTGTTTTTTAAAAATATCTTTCAAAACCCCAGGACACAGCCTCTGTATTAAATTTTAAAAAAAAGAGAGAAAGGTACTTCATTTACAAAAAAGGTTATGAGAGTATCTTACAATGCTGTTGGTCTATACTCTAACCCTTTAAAATCTTCCCTAGTTGATTGAACATCACTCACCTAAGTAGAAACCTTCTCCCATATAAAGACAACAAGGGAATGAGCTTATTCCCAAACATTATTTCCAATTCCCAGCTGCACTTTCAGTAGCAGGTAAGGGGAAAGACAAGTGACGTTTAACAGGACAATACCATCCCTTCTCCCTGTTTCACACAATTATCTGCTTTTCTGCTCATCTGTTTCTTTGACACCAAGTAGCTGCATCTGGGAGACATAACTGTGACTGAAAGAGGTGCTTTACTTTCAATTGTCCCTATTATTTAGATACCATCAGCATTTACACAAAATCTTAGCATGGCATCTAAAATAACCAAAAAACCAAGAAAAAAACCTTCTTACTATTGACAATAAATTAAAATTTCCAGAAGAAATCTTTTATAGATTTATAATTATAAGATGTCTTTTAAAGATAATTTAAAGAATCCTTCCAGGATCATACAGTTTCCATAATATTGCTAACTGACTCTAGATATTGGCATTTCTCTTGACCAGGTTAGCAGATGACCATCTAATGAAATGAAAATAGGCTTAAAGAATGCAGTACATTACAGAGAGTAAATGCTTAATGATGTTTACTGGATTTAAATGAATGAACCAATAGCTAAGGCTAAGATATAAGAGCGGATTCAACAGAATTTGTCATGGCCAAATCATGAGGCAGAATAAAGAATCTGGCAAAATTAAAAAACTAGCAAACAGCAAGGCTAAACATGTTTGGAATGCTTTTGGAGAGGTCAAGGTACATCTAGGGATATTTAGTCTTTCTTTATTCTAGATAGAAATAGTGACCCAAAAACCTAGAGGAAAGATTCAAAAGAGGAAACTACTGGAGAGAGATATAGACAAGTTCTAATAGTTTGTACATGGCTCAGAACATGGCGACCAAGACAGGATCCACATTTAAAACTAGACCAAGGCCTTTGTATAGCTCCTTGCTAAATCTCAGGCCCACTGCTTTTGTGTCAATAAAGTTCCCAACGGCTACAGAGAAGGTCTAAGTGAATTCATTCACATTTTGAACCAGCTCTCCCATGTTTCTCTCTCTCTCTCTGACATAGTGGTGCCCAAACCCTGGAGTCCAAATATTAATTGGACTCTGAACATCTTGTCCTAGCCTCTGGGATAAGAGGTAAGTGCCCTTTTCTTTGTTCTCTTCCCCAGACCTTTCTGCTCCCACTGTTTCCCTAGCAGTGAGACCCCAGGAGTGTCCAGACACTGCCAGAGACATCTGGAGCTCCACTGACTTCTGGGGAGTCAGTTGAACTGTGGACCCTCATATGAGGGGATGCCCTTGTGCTGGGTGACATTTTTTTCTCCCTTCTTCCTAGGATGCTAGGAAAAGTGGTGAGAGGCTCCTTGGAGACTGCTGGGAGGGGAATTTGAGGAGGAGATCTTAAGGAAAAGCAGTTAGTGTTCTATTGTAACACAGCCTGACCTCAATATAATTGAGAAGAGTAATTTGTGAAGGGGCTTTCTGAACAAAAAAAGCTTAGTAAGAAATTTGGTCTCCAAAACTTAAAGAAAAGGCACCTTGCTCTGCCTGAGTAGATTTTTTACCCTGTGTTGTTCCGCCAGCACCTTGATTTACCCTGTTGTTCCTTCCCCTCCCCTGTGGGATGTTGAGGGAGGTGAGTAGGTGGGCCTTTGTGCCTGGTTTTCTTTGGAGATCCATGCACCCCGATTTCAGGGTCTCTTTGCTCTGTGGACTTGTATGCCTGATTTATTACCTAGATGTACCCTAACCTTTTCTTCCCCTCTCTGAGGGATATGCATTTTCTAGTCTGCTAAGTCTCAAAGGTAAAAGAGATGACCAACTGCAGCTCCTCTCCAGTCAAGACTTGAAGGCTCTGGGTCCAATGTGTTGAAGGTCATGGACCTGGGCACACCTTCCAAAGCCCTATATGGAAGGGTAAGTCCAATTCCCTCATTTCTCTCATCGCTAAGGAACTGGGAAAACTGTGGGTGCTCCTTTCCCTCTGCAACCCAATACTCTCTGTCCCCAAGCCCATGCCTACAGGATCACCCTTCTCTCCTGGCCTGCTGGCCACCAGATCCTTGCACCTGGACTCAGCAGGACTTCCCTGAGAGTTCCCCCTAGGTTAGCAAAAATGTGAATTTATGGAAAATAATACTTTCTTTTAAAGTGTTAAGAGTATTGGTCCTTAGAAATTAAAATGTTACCACTAGAAATTATAAATCCAGATTTGATTTGCTTATTCAACTAAGTTACAGTCATCTGATTGGTCATTAATTGGTTCTGTTTCAAGTTTTAAATACATACTTATATTATGGTTATATTTCTGAATTTTCTTATTGTGCAGTTTTGTATTACCTTCGTTATTAGAAAAGAAATTTCTCTTGCAATCTAGATGTTGTTAGTTTAAGAATTGTACTATCAGATTATGAGGTTGTTAACTAAAACAAGGATTTTTGGAACCATCTAATCATAAAATCTAATCAAGCTTGTGTATTCTTCTGTGTAGTAGAGTTCCTACTGAGAAAATTTTTGAATGCCTGGTACACTTATCATGATAAGGCCAGTTTCATTGGGTATGCTCTTGTCTTAGGAAAAAAACAAAACAAAACTGAACTTCCTCCCCAAGGTAGAAAAACTTTTGGTACTTAGGAATTTGTGATTATTGAGAATTTTGGTCTTATGGCATTTTGGGGATTTGAGATACTTAAAAGATATTTTGCACCAACTTGGTTTCCATAAATCCCAACCTTTAAGGTTTCCAACTAATTTACTTTATGAAAGTTTAGTCATTATCCCTTTTGGCATCGGGATGAATTGTGAGCTTTTTTGAAAGGGAAATACTTTTTACAAAGAAATGCTTTGCAAAATCTCTTTGTGTGATTCCAAAGGCCTACTAAATTCTATTTGCAAGCTAATTTGTTTCAATTACTTTATACTGATAACAATTAAATCGAAACAGACTGTGAGTTTTCTAAGTTTCACTCCTAGGTTTGTTGTTCTTAAATAGGGGCTTCCCGAGAAACAAAGTCATTAGTTCATGCTTCAGGTATCCTACTGATGAGGTTCAGACTCTGGGAGCCGCCTTGAGCTCCCCTTGAATCTCCCCACTTAACTTGGCCTTTCATGCTCAAATCTGTGTCCATTATCTGTTACCTCTTGATTGGCTCACCTGCTTCCCACCCAAACCCTCCATTGTCTGATATCTCCTGATTGCCTCCAGCTGTTTCCAGCCTTTGATCCTCCTTGGATTCCCTCTTTGGACTTCTCCTCAAGACCTTCCCTAAACCCCTCCTCCCATCACCCTGGGCTACCAGACCACCCCCACATCCCTCCTATAGTCTTTTCTGTATTTAGTTCCATCTCGCCTCCATGAAGGTGATCAGATTCAGTTCAGCTCAGACTTTGTCCAGCTGGGATTCTATCTGGCCTACTTGTGAATACAAGTGTTGCAAATGCTTAGGCTCCTTAAGAGCCAACTCAATTTGGCAAATCTTTAATAAAATTTGTCTTTCTTTGGCTTTAAGAAGACTTGAGTGCAATTTGTTCAAGCAGGACCCAGACTTTTGGTGTTTTGGGGTCCCTGGCACCCCTCAACCCCATCACTAAGAAAGCGCACTCTTTTGAATGTCAGGCTGAAAGGTTCAATGCCCCACTCTAAATTTTCAGGGGTGAACATAAAAGTGAAATGTTAGAATCTTAGCAGATTCTGGAGGTTTTGTCATTGATCATTAAGGAATTGTGAAACTCATTAAGGAACTTTGAAACTCCTCCGTACTACCCTAGTCACTCTCAACCCACTCCCTTCCCTTGAGTCAAGAGGGTGAATGAAAGAGGATGGGTCAAGAAAAAGAAGCCAGCCAGTCACTGTCTGCACTTGGTAAGACAGCCCATCGTTATAATTTTTAAATGATCTGGAAATACAACTAATGGCATCTGAAGTTTACTGTTTGTGTTTACAGCTAAAACAATTTGGTTCTCACTTGTGAAAATTTTAAGTTTTCTGGTTATAGTTTTAATGCTAAAACCTGAAGCTGGTACACTGTGTGCTTATATGTGGAAAGGAAAAAGTACAGCCCCAGCAGCTCTAAGGAACTTGTTCCTAAAGAAGGAACTTATTTTGGTGAGAATTTGAAAATATATACAAATGATCTCTAGTAATTGGCTTTTGCACCAGGACTAGTTTAAAATTTGAGATGTGAGTCCTGGTAAATTTTTGGTTAGTGAAACTTACCATCTGACGTAAAAGTTCTTGAGACTATAATGAACTATTATTTGAGTTATGTGATGAGATCACAGAAATCCATCAATAGTCAATTCACCATCTGAGAGAAATGCTACAAGCTACTCAGACAAAATGTGATCGTTACAGGAGGAGATCTTCCTCTGGAACAGCTGAGTGGACAATCCTAGCCTCTGCCTAGGATGGGATCCTCCTGGCTCAGTTTTCCTATAGCGTTCCTTTGAAAAGGATTATTTCCCACCTGTATATTCCTGAGTCTGGCTAAGAGGTGCAATTGCTACTATATGTTTGCAAAACTGTGATGTTTTATCTACTCGTGTCCTTGTTTTTCCTTTTAATAGCAAATTTCTGTAATCAAAGCAAGTGGTCAGTCTGAATTGGTAGTTATTCCATACCCCATTTGGGTAAATTAGTACTCCTGCATAACCATGTGAAAGATTAAATCCCTGGAAGAGCACATTCTTTCTGAATGATATGGAAATAATTAGACAAAGACAAAAGAAGTTTGTGAAATGAACAAACACAGTGTTGAATCTTTTTCCTATAGACTAAGGCAGGGATACATCTGAGCTACTACATTAAAGTGTGTATTTAAGATGTGGGCTATTCAACGTAAGATCATATTCCTTTTTATACCTTAAACAACTTAGGAAATGGGTATTTGACCCAGTCAACTGCCTGTTTACTAGACATATGTCTATATGGAATAAGGTATTTAAATGTTTCAAAATGATGTTAACATAACATACAACTGATTGAGGCATCTGCCTGCTACTCTTAATTACTGGAAAAAAAAAACACTAGATCAGAAACATCTTCAGTTTGAGGAAAATAATTTCAGAGCAATTTTCTTAGAGAGGCAACATGGAATATTTTTGTAGTAATGAAAAAGTCAGCCTCATTCAAAGTTTGTTACTGTTGTGGAAATAATATCTGTTGATACTGTATATTCTGTGGTACAAACATTTTTCATTATAAGCAACTTATTGCACTGTTTTGGAATTAATTACTTATGGATCCTCCCAAGTCTTTTATGGTAACTAGAGTTAAAGTCAGTTTCTTATAAGTAAATTCATCTGTATAAGTATTAAACTCAAGGGTAGAAAGCTTCTACCTGCAAAGTGTCGTTACTTATATTTACATGTATAGAGTTGGGTCCTCAATAGCATCTGATCCTCCTAAAAAAATTGGAACCAGACTGGAAACTTTTGAGAAAATAACAATATTAGAAAATCCTGCATGTCAAAAGTAAATAATAACGTCATGGGGCTCTTAGTTTCTTTCTTTGTTTTTCCTCTTTTCTGACATCATTTTTAATGTTCCTTCTATTTGGGGCCTGAGTATTGTACTTGTTTGTCTGATTTATGTCTCCTAGACTATGCTGTCCATCTGCATATGGTCATGAAACAAGGATACCTGTTCTGCATTTTCCTCACTGTACTTCAGTCTCATTTTACTCTCCTCCCCAGCCCCACTCAGACAGGGACAGTGCCTTTGTCCCTCTCTCATAAGCATTTGAGTTGGAAGGTGAAGTACATAGCAGTGCTGAGGCAGAGAATCTAGCAGGAGGCAGGATGCAAGATAAGATGCAGGGTGTGACTATCCAGAAAAGTGATCAAAGAAGACTATGCCTTAAAGAGTATGCCACTCACCTTGGGGGTTTGTCTGTGTACTTTCTAGCTATGTGGTGTTCTAGACCCCACCTTAAACCACTTCTGTTTCTAGCCCACTGATTCCTGATTCCCACCCTTTGTCAAGGGTTAGGCCTGCTTCCTTGGAACTGGAAGTCTAATACCTTAATTCAAATAGGGAATTCTGTGGGGTAGGCAGAGTACATGATTGCTGGGAATGCTAGCTTACTCCCCATAGTGCTCCCCCTATATTCCCTGAAGGTCCTACATGGAATTTTTTGTTTGACCACTCAAAAAATATTACAGGCAATTTCTTGGATACAAGACTTCCACTCCAGTCTGATATCTTCCCCTCTGTCTCCTTGGGGGTTGTAGTTTCTCTCTCTTCTTTCTCCCATTGTGACCCTGATATTGGTCATTTTACTCACCCTCATACTTGGTCTGTGTTTGTTTAAACTACTGGTTTGCTTTGTGTCTTCTCACCCACAGCAACTTTTAGGATTGCCTAAACCTATCTTGATGTCACCAAGTGGCTTACATCTCTCCACCCTGGACTCAGTTGGCATTGCATTCTGCATCCCACACTGATCACCACCCCCCCCCCCCCCCCCCCACAACCTATTCTGGCCCCTGAAGTGGACTCTTCACCCCTGTTCATCAGAAAGCAGCTTCTGGAGACAATGACTTTCACCCCTTTACCCCAAAAGAATTCTCCTACCTAGTGGCTGAGTGGGGAAATGATGTGGATAGAAACAGTGCCCTAAGAGTTAAAATAATATTGATTAACTTTGTGAAGCTCTTGGTGCCCTAAAGTCTCCCCTTATCACAAAACTTCCCTTTATCCTGGATCATATAACTCCCTGTCCCCACCCTTCATCCTAGGGAGTGGGATTTCCTTATCTTGTGACATTCATAATCCTCACCTGGTGCCTTTATCTTGCAAGATTTCTTTATCTTATAAGACTTACCCTAGATCTCCAATGCCCAAGGAGGAAACCCTGAATTATTCCATATAAGTAGTCTTTTTTCTACATCACTGGCTTTGTTTAGCTCCTTGCTAAATCTTAGGCCCTCTGCTTTTGTGTCAATAATGCTCCCAATGGCTACAAAAACAAACAAACAAACAAACAACACTGGACCAGTACATTAGAAGTATATATCTAATGTAGAGTATAAGCCTACCCTGTTATGTAAAGAGAAATTTTATGCTATTCTTTCATCTTTTATATTAAAGGATAGATTATTTTAAATAATGTTATTACTCTTCACCCATAAATTCCATAAAGATGTATAAATTAATTAATTTATAAATGGAAAGCATGTATATAAAATCTTTTAAAATGGTCCTATTAAAGGGATAATATTTATTAATCACTTAATATGATACCTGACACATAGTAGAAGCTTTATAATGCTTATTCTTTCCCCTCTCCCTTCCCTTCCTAAAAATAAAAGTTCAATAGACCTAGGACTTGGGATTTAATTGGTATGGCAATGTCATTCACCAACAGAGAAATATAAATCTTTATAAATTGAGAGATATGTTTTAGGGAGTTTCCTGAGACTCTGAATAACTTACCCACGATCATAGAACTAGTTAATATCAAAAGCAACATTTGAATTCAGGTTTTCATGACCTCAAATACAGTAACTTTGGACTCTCCCTCAATACAATGAGTTGGATAGATAAGATAATGTCCAAGATTCCTTTTACCTCTAAATTCTTTGTTCCCAAGATATATTTAGTTTAGGTTTCATATAGTAGGGCTATTCATTATGATACATTTTGTTCACCTTCCTTTTTAACTTAGTCTTGAGTAGATTAAGGATATGGGATTGGCGTCATTTAGGTACAATCTGAAAATGTAATCCCTTCTTAATTCATAAAATAGTTCTTTTTCTGAAGCACTGTGATTTTGCTTACCCTAACAATACTTGAAATAAATGCAGACTTTGAAGTTCTGAGTTCTGTTATTTAAATGTTACTTTCTTTCCTCAAATTGTTGAATAACTTTTAAATTTGTGATCTTTTCTGCTTAACTATAATTTATAGTATAGATTAACATTCAATTTTGAGACTGGCTCCATATTTTAGTCCTGCTCTGGATATGAAGGAATAGAACATAACACCCACTTCTATTTAAACTAGAAGGTATATTAATAGCATTTTGTATGCTATCAATGTAGTAGTATACATACTAATAACTAATAATACTAATAACACACTTAAATCTCAAATACTTTGTATAGGATACACAGAATCATATACAATATTTAATCATTATTCTAGAGGCCCAATGGTGAAACACCAATCTCTTTCATGAAAAAAAAATATGTTAACCATGGGCATGCATCTTTGCATATACTGTCAAGTATGCTTGATGTTCATTTTCATCATTATTTGTTTGTTTTACCTCTCCCCACCTGCCTTACAAGAAATGATCTTATTGGAGCATGAATCATATTTAGAAATAATAGTAAATGAAAGGAAAGCAATCAATGCAAATTTTGTTTAAAAGATGAAGATCTATTTCTGCTTCTCCTTTCCTACCTCTCACAAGCCTCAGTCTTGGTGTGGCTCTGGGAAATTAAGCCATTGGTGTCGCTGCATCCTAGAAAACCATATCACTTTAAATCAAAGATAGAATCAAAATGAATTGAAGTGGGTAGGTCTCATGACAATAGCAACAACAACAACTACTACTACTACTACTGCTACTGCTACTACTATTGCTATACTACTACTACCACTACTACTACTACTACTCAACTAAACTAAGAAATATGGGAGAATTTTTAGAAAAGTATCAATTCAAGACTAATCTATGTCAGATATCTTTGAATACACCACTTGAATGTTGGTCAAGTCAGGGTAAAACTAGATTTATTTAAATCCCTTTGATATTTGAGGAAGCCCTATGACATAAATTCACTAGCATCTTTAAAATGTAAGAAGTCCCAAGGTTAGCCTACTTAAAATCACTGTTAAAAAGCAATTGATAGAGATGCATTAATTTTGTGCCAAAAACTGTCATCTTGCCTACACAGACTTCATTTGATGAACACTGGACCAATTTCAAAAACTGCAACTGTAAGTTCTAATATAGGTTCCCTGATTTACATTTCCAACTGCTCCTTCGTCTCAGTTGGACCTAGCCTATGTTGCTACTACTTGCTTCCCCAACTCTGCAGCCTGGGTTTCCTTCCTTCTCTTCCTCCTTCCCTTCTCTATATAATGACTTCTTTGCCTCAGTTTTTGCAACTATAAAAATGATATAATAGCAGCACCAATTTTGCAGGGCAGTCTAGGAGGATCAAATGAAATATTTGTAGAGCTCTTGATACAGTGCCTAACAGATGAAAGATGCTACACAGACATATGTCATTTTGTGATGTTTCATTTTATTGTACTTCATGAATATTGAATTTTATCTTTATAAATTTAAGGTTTGTGGGAATGCTGTGTTGAGCAAGTCTATTGTCATTTTTCCAACAGCATGTGCTTGCTTCATTTCTGTTTCATATTTTGATAATTCTCACAATATTTTAAGCTTTCTGTTATTATTATAACTGTTTGGTAATTTGTGATCAATGATCTTTGATGATACTATGGTAACTGTTTTGGGGTGGTACCACCTGCCCTCATAGAGGGTAGCAAACTTAATTGCTAAATGTTTATGTGGTCTGATTGTTCCACTAAATTCTGTTTCCTTTCCTTTCCCTCCTCTCATGCCTTCCTGTTTTGAGATACAATATTTAAAGTAGGCTAATTAATAACCCTACAAAGGCCTTCCGGTGTTCAAGTTAAAGAAGGTATCAAAGGTGTGGCAATCTTCCTTGTAATCTTATTTTAAGAAATTGCCAGTCAGCCCAACCTTTAGCAACTACCAACTTGATCAGTCAGTAGCCATCAGCATTGAGGCAAGACTCTTCACTAATACAAAAGATTATGAGTTGCTGAAACATTTTTTAGAATGAAGTATTTTTTATTTTAATTAATTTTTAATTTAGAACATTCAGTTACACAAGTTTTTTTTGTTTTAAATTTTCTCCACTTTACTCTCCTCTCCCCTCCCCAAGACTGCATGCAATCTATATAGGTTTTGCAAATTAAACATATTATCATATTAGTCATGTTGTAAGGAAGAATTATAGCCAATAGAATGAATCATGAGAAAGAAGAAACAAAGTAAAACAAAAAAGAGAGAGAACAAATAGTATGCTTTGATCTGCATTCAGACTCTGAGATTCTTTCTCTGGATATGGATAGCATTTCCCATCATGAGCCTTTTGGCTCTTAGAACTTTACACTGCTGAAAAGCGTCAAGTCTATCAAAGTTAGTCATCACACAATGTGGCTGCAACTGTGTACTCAACATCAGTTCATATAAGTCTTTCCAGGTTTTTTTGAAGTCTGCCTGCTCTAGAATGAAGTATTTTTAATTAAGGTATATACATTGGTTTTTCAGACACAATACTATTGCAAACTCAATTGATTGATTGATTGTTGTCCTTCATTCTTGAAGAGGACCAAAATGACATCACTATGCTAAAGTCAGGTTACAGTGCGTCCAACTGTAGCTGATCAAACCATTATGATCTTAGAATGCTCTATCATAGATTGGGCACAAATAGTCAATGTGAACATTTGGGGAGGATTCTCTAAATTCATGCATTTCTTTTGAGATATTTCAATTCTGCTTTGTTGCTAGAGCAGAGCACCTTCTCTAATAAGGGTATGGCATGCTGAATAGTCATGTGCCAATGTCTCCCATGGCATGCAATCAATTTCAAAATTCTTGAGAGAGACCTTGAAAATATTCTTGTATCTCTTTTTCTGACCTCCATGTGAGCACTTACCCTGTGTGAGTTCTCCATAAAATGGTATTTTTTGCAAGTGTGTCTTTGGCATTTTAACAATGTAGCCAACCCACTGTAGTAGCATTCTCTGTAGTAGAGTTTAATACTTTGTATTTTAGCTCAAGAAAGGGCCTCAGTGTCTGATATTTTATCCTGCCAGGTGACCTTCAAAATCTTTCTAAGACAATTCAAATGGAAGTGATTCAGTTAACTGTCATGGACCTGGTACACCGTACAGTTTTCACAGGCATACAGCAATGTTATTAGCACAATGGCTCTGTAAACCTTCAGCTTGGTGGTCTAATTCTTCTACTCTCTCACACTTCCCTTTGGTGCCTCCCAAACACTAATCTAGTTTCAGCAATGCATGGGTCAGACTCATCAATACATTCATCCATGGAAAGTACATTATAAATAGAACTGAACTTATTCACAGCATTCAAAACTTCTCCATTTGCTTTAACCAATGGTTCCATGTATAAATATTGTGGTGCTGCCTGATGGAGTACCTGTGTTTTCTTAATGTTAACTGTTAGGTCAAAATTAGCATGAGCAGTAGATAATTGATCCATACTTTGTTGCATCTCAGCTTCAGAGGCTGCACTGAGTGTACAATCATCTACCAACAGAAAATCATGCACCAGCAATCCCTTCACTTTGGTCTTGACTTGAAGCCTTTTCAAGTTGAAGAATTTACTGTTAGTGCCTTAGCTGACCTTGATGTCATGTTCATCCCCATTGAAGGTATTTGACAACATGGCTGAAAACATACTAAAAAGCAGGGAACAAGCACAGAGCCTTGTTTTATTCCACTGATAACTGAGAAAGTACAAGAACATCATCCATTACCCAGAACGTGGGCAAGCATGCAATTATGAAACAGACGTACAATCCTGATGAACTTCTCTTGGCGACCAAATTTTGACATAACTCATGACTGACAGTATGAAAGGCCTTGGTCAGATCCATAAGCATTCTGTACCAACCTCTGTTCTGCTCCTGCCATTTACCTTGGAGTAGTCAGGCAGCAAACACCATGTCAACTGTAACTTTATCCTTTCTGAAGCCACACTGACTCTCAGGTAGATTACCGTTTTCCAGGTTAAGGATCAGCTTATTAAAGAGGACTTTGGCAAGAATCTAGTTAGCAATGACTATGAGAGAAAGATCTCCCTGTGATTTTCACAGGACAATTTATTCCCTTTACCTTTAAAGAGATGGACAATGAAGGAATCCTTGAATTTCTGGGGGATAAACTCCTCTTTCCATATAACCTGAAAAATTTTAGTCAGCTTTTCTATGAGCAATGGACACCCCACCTTGTAAATCCAGTTGGAATAGAATTAGCATCAGATGCTTTCCACAAGAAAGGAGCCTAATGGTTTTCAAAACCTCTTTTTCAGCTGGAACTTCACCTAGGGAAAGATTGACTTCAACCTGAGATAAATGGTCAATGGATTCAGCATTGATTGACGATGGTCTTTCGAGAACACTATGGAATTGTTCAGCCCATGTTTCCAGGATCATATCTTTATCAGTAATCAATGTAGCTCCATCAGCACTGAGTAATTGAAATGCACCATAGGTCTTTGGCTTGTAAATTGCCTTCAGGGCATTATAAAATGTCTTTGGATTGTTACCATCAGCATAAAACCTAATTTCATCTGCCTTCTTACTGAACCAAGAATCTTACATCTCTTTGTACTTTACTTTTGGTGGAATTAAATGCTGCATTCTTAGAGATGGATGAACTATCCTTATGACAACCCTTGTGGAGTTCTCATTTCCATTTAACAGTTTCTGAATTTTCTCATTATTTTCATCAAACCGATCTTGATATTTGCAAGTGTTCTGATCCAGATAAGCAAATGAAGTACTGTACACTAAATCTCTGAAAGCTGCCCACTCTCTTTCTGCTCCACTGTTGCCAGCTGTGTGTTGGCTATACTTTACCTCAAAATTAGCAACAAACTGTTCCCTCTCAGAGAAGAGCTCTAATTTGTTGGCATTAATTCTTCTGGTAGTCATTTTGCCTTGGGGCCTCAGCTTTTGATGAATGTGAATATTTAACTTGCAGAGGAGAAGTCTATGATTGGCCTAGCAGTCTGCACCACATATTGCCATCATTACTTTCAAATTCTAGCTGTCTCTTCTCCTTACAATCATATAGTCTATTAAATACCAGTGTTTGCTTTGAGAGTTCAGTGATGAAGTTTTATTGCATGTAGGTAAACAGAAGATGGTGTGGGTGATGAGAAGGTTATGAGATTCACAAGTCTTCAGTAGTAAGTAGTAAGTGACCCTTGCTGTTAACTATTTCCAATTCCCAAGTACTCGCTGTCAAGTTGGATCATCTGAGCCTACTCTAGCATTAAAGTCACTCAGACTCATAAGCTGGTCCTCTTTTGGTATATCAGTGATAAGGGTCTCCAGATCTTCATAAAATTTTTCCTTGACTTCTTCAGAATTCATCATGGTGGGAGGATAGGCACCGATGATGGTGGCATAGCATTTTCCTGCCAGTAGCAATCATATTATCATGAACTTGTCATTCACTCCTTTTGGTAGAAATACAAGCTTGTTGACTAGATTAATTTTGATTGGAAAATGTACACCAGCTTCATGATGTTCCCCTTCACTGAAGCCATTCCAGAAAAATGTGTATACATATCTGACTTTAGTAAGCTGGACTTCATTTGCCAGCTTTGTTTCACTCAGGGCTGCTATTTGGATATGATACCTGTCGAGTTTGCTTAAAGCAAAAGCTGTTCGTCTTTCAGGTCTACTGGATTTTGTGGTTTCTATAAGTATGTGCATAGTCCATGTACCAAAGGTGAACGAAAAAAATTTTTGGAGAAATTTTTGTATTCTTGTGTGTGTTTCAACCACAGGGTAGGATCTCTACCTGCTGCAGTAGTCAGACCAGGTCTGGGCAGAAAAAAAAAAAATTGGCACCATTTCTAGCCCCTTCCTCACACCAAGAGGTGAGCAGTGCAGTCCTCAAAAGGCTGCTCAGACACCCAGGGGAATTGTCCAATTCCACTGCTGCTTCCAGTGAGATGACCCTATAGCCTTGGCTGCCTGTATGCAAGGTTGTGACTACAGCTCCCAGCGCATCTGCACCTGCTGTTTCATCATGTGCCTATCACCATAGGATTTTAAGATAGGTAAAAATGGTAAATTGGTACACCCATTCCACAAGAGAAAGTCTTTACCTGCTTGGGATAGACCCCCCCCCCCCAACTCACCAATGGGTTTGAGAGTTACCCTCAACCTGGTTTAGTCTGTCTGCTGAAATGGTTACTGGTGTGTGCCTGCTATGCATGCGATAACTTCTTGGAACCACAAGTGAAAATTAGGTAGAACAGGTGGACACCAAAGATGGAAAGCAGCCCTAAAAAGGACTCAGCAATATGGAAAAAGGCTCAGCAACCCTTACAACAGAGGTACTATTCTTCCTTGAACACACTCTTCACCCTTTACACTTATTAGACTACAGTATGATATAAGCATAATTTTTTTTTTTTTTATGCACTGAGAAACTAAAAATTTCATGTGGCTGACTTTATTGCAAAATTTGCTTTATTGTGGTGATCTGGACCTGATACGACAACATCTCCAAGGTATGCCTATGTAAATGTTTATTCCTTCCTCTGCCATTTACCAACATAGCTCATGTTCTGTGACTTAAAACTTTCTTGGGTCCCAGAAAGCTGTGGAAAGCTATGAATCCTTTACCTTTGCTGAGGAAGCCACAGATGTGATTCTGCATATCTTCAGGAGCATAATGCTCAGTTTAAAAAAAAAAAAAGCTATCAGGTTGCTCAGGAAGCTACAGCTCTCTAGGTCTGAAAGCTAAAGGTGGTAGACTTAGTTGAGAAATGCTATTTTTCTCATTTTCTCCTGTCTCGCCTATATGTACTAATCAATCTTCTGGATGATGATGGTGGTATAACTAATGTTTATACAGTGCTTCAATATTAGCAGAACATTTCACGTAAGTTTTCTCATTTGATCCTCACAGCAATCTTGTTAGCTGAGTGCTATCCTTATCCTCATTTTTTTTTCAGATGAAGAAATTGACATCCTGAGAAGTTAAGCATACCTACACAAATTAACACAATTAATAACTGTATGAAGCAGGATTTAAACTAAGTTTTTTCTGACTCAAGGTCTAGCCTCCTATCTACAGTATCTCACTATCTGCCAGACAAACCTCCCCCACTCTCCAACCAGACTTTCTTACCCCATGCCAACTCATAATGAACTGCGTGCTTGTGACCAACTGAGAGGTGATAGAATTTCTCTTAAACTATTGAAATACACCACATATTGAACCACCGAAACATTCTGTAAGATATTCCAGCATGGGTGGTAAACTATCCCTATGTGTATGATTGTGGCAATCCTTGCCACAAGGAGCTTGTTCTTGCACTATGTCCCTGAAATCTGAAGTGATGATTTCTGTAAGGCAGTCCATTTCTGGGTCCTTAACAAGCGTTCACCAAATGCAGAATGATGTAACCCTAGGCAATTAATTACTGGGACATCTGGCATGAGTAAAAATGTTAAGCCTTGGTATCTATACAGATGACATTACCATGCCAATGGATTAAGGCTGCCTCTTCCTAAGGCCGGGCAGAGTTTTCTCAGCCTCAGTTCACAGTCCTGATTTCTTGCCTGTAGTTGCCCTACTTTATGTATCCTCTCCATGGGATTTGGGCTGGTGAGAGGGGTGGGTAGGAATTCACATAGGTGGCTGAGAGGACTGTGTTTGTTTGTACTGAAATCAAATAAGTCATTGTGCAAATAGTCCAGTGAATTATTTAGTTGATGAGATGGTAATGAGAAGACAGCCAGACTCTGTAGTAACTATATCATAAATAGAATTGCTTTCTAGGCCCTGTCCTGTGGTGCAAACCTAACCAAGCACCTGTTCTTTTCCTTTTAAGTTCTGGGTTCTGCACTATCAGTTATTTCTGATACAGTTGATGCTGGTTAACACTAAAGCATTCAAGACTTTATAGAACTTGACCACAAGAAAAATTTTGCCGTAATATTGCACTGAATCTACAGTGGAAACTTATGTCTATGGACGCGCTCTTTTTCTAATTATAAACCATAAAACATGTTCTTATGTTACCAGGTTAAAACTCACTGAGAGCTGGTCATTAGAAGGATGACTATTAGGAAGTGGTAACTTTGCCTCTCCCCTTAGTCTCAAGATTCAATTGTATAGGGTTTGTTCTGCCACAATTCCCAAGTTGTATGGGGCATGTAATTGAATTGCCACCCCAGCATTCTCTCAAGCTATTCAATGCTTTGGTGGTGATGAGAAGGGACTGAGGAGTGCTCAGCATTGTTGAGACTCAGGCCCTATTTCCTTCTCTCCATCACTAGCCACAAAGTTATATGACCTAACTAGCTTGGGATTCCAGTTTCAATTAGGTGCCTGTCTTCACTCATTAGAACAAAAATCCTTTCTATTCAGATCTTGTTCATTATCAGCTGTCAATGTGGGACATTAATCCAGATGTACATATCTCCCACAGGAACCTCAGTATTTATTTTAAGGAAAAGAATGGAATAGTTGGCCAAAGCTGCAATGCTATTGAACACAATAACCCTCTGGAACTGACACCTATGACTTGTTGAACTGGTTGGATCATTCAAAAATATTTATAAAACTGACTTTTGGAGGGATATCCAGAATCTATTCCAGATAGGTGAAAAAAAGGTAAGGTTATGTAAAAGCAAGGAGATGACTAGTACTAAACCCCAAGTGAATTCCTGAAAATAGAGTAGCAAGTGTGACTTTCTACCTGAATCTCTGCTCTACTATTTCCTCACAAAATTAAGCATAACTCAGTACTAATGCCTCCTTGGTAGCTCAGTTTTAAGCCCTGCTTTCTGTCCTTCCTTCCCAGTATTTGCTCTAGTTTACTGAATATCTAACTTGAACAATTCTCTCCTAGTCCTGATCAATAGAAAGGAGGAATTAATAATACTGAGTCTGGAGGAAATTTTCAGTAACTAGTAGATTACCATATTTAGTTATAGTTCAAAGTATGTAATCTGAGAGCACACAGATAATATTTAAACTCCTTAGTATTCCACCCTCCTCCTTCTCCTCCTCCTCCTCCTCCTTCTTCTTCTTTCTTCTCTTCCCCTCCAATCTTCAAAGCCCAAAGAATCATACATGCTTGGGGGCTTATAGTAACCAATTCCTAAATTTCAACAAACGATCTTTTTAATGTACAAGGAAGGGGCTGACTAGTTGTTGTTTGTCATTCATTTTCAAAGATGACCAGTGATTACATGGATGATGTCCTTACATACCTGAATTCGATATAAGTGAGGCAGAATTACACAAAATTGTCAACCTTTCTTGCTTCCTGAGCCATTGAAAAACAGTGGCAGGACAAAAATTAGGACAATTTTAAATGAGGTGAGATGTAGTGGATGATCTTGTTGTCTCCTATTTCTGCTCCATATTACCTGCTTCAGCCACTTTATGGCCATTGGAACAAATTTTCTCGTTTGCCTATTCTGTTAGGAGAAGTCTTCACATGCTTGGGGTAGACACCTCTCTAATTCTTTGACAGGTCTGAGACCTGCTGATTACCCTTAACTTTGTCCACATGCTGGAACAATTTTACCAGGGTGTGGCTGCTGTGCATGCTACAACTTCTTGGAGCAAAAGGGAGAGTTGAGGGCCAGAAGGACATGGAACATCAATGAGTAGCCCTGACAAGGGCTTGGCAAGCCCTCACACAAGATGCATTAGTCTTCTCTGAACATCCATACACCTGTGGCTAGTTAGTACATCCCATTAAAAGCAATTTATATTGCCTATGTGCCATTATCAGTCTTACCTCTGTGGACACCCAGGTTTACCATACACATTAGGGTGATTATCTGATTTTATTTGTTATCTTACATCATAGTTATCTCCCTAATTTCAACAACACTTCTTGTGTTAACCTGATCCTTACTTCTATCTCTTCTTTTTTCTATCAATGATGGCTTCTTAATCCTTGAGCTTTTTCTTTGTCTTTCCCTCCTCTTTGGGGGAGAGTAATTACAAAAACGACTGGAGAAAAAGAAGCAGAAATTTTAGGGGAATATATATTAGTTCACAAATAGAAATATATATGTATGTATACATATAAATGGATACAACATTTGGGAGATAAAATCATTGGAATACCTTTTTAAAATAAACTATTGGTATTCCAAATAACCATTATTAATTGCTGATTTAAAATATCTTGAATTCTTTACTAATAATTTATGGGTTTAAAATTCCAGCAGGTTTTGATTAAGTTTAAGGACACATTATAACAGCTAAGAAATTTGATCTTTCAATCAATTTGGAAGAACATACTTTAATGAATGAGCACAAGTCAGTTATGCCATAACATAGAGACATCTTCACTGTGAATGAGAATTGTGTAGTGTTTTTAGCAGTTCGAAGAATAAATCATTTAATTTTTTGAAGATAATAAAATTTACTATATTTGTTCTTGCTTCAAATGCTTATGTAAAGAGACCTTTACATAGATGACAAATGTATGAACTTGACAGAAGGACTAGGTGTGAATTTGACTTACTGAAAGCTAATATTCAAATTCAGTCCAAGAATTTCTTGATAGACAAAGAGCTTGCACAATGTTTTGAAGAAAAAATAATTCCATTTAGAGGGAGGAGCTTGATATATATAGATATATAGATAAGTATATATATATATAAATAAGTATACAGGTATAGGTATATGTATGTATGTGTGTATATATCTATACACACACACACACACACACATATATATAGGAGTACCTATATATATATACATATACATATATATGTATATGTATATATATATATAGGTACTCTCACCTATTGCTCTAAAAAGCTGTAGCATATATAGCAGCCACACCCAGGTAAAACCCTTTCAGCATATAAATATATATTGCAATAGCAATATATATATATATATATATATATATATATATATATATACAATATATATACATACACATGCACATATATATGTATGTATGCATATATACACACATATACATACATATGTATATAATAAATACAGGTAGAGATAAACTGTGTTTGTATGTGTTTATGTGTATATAGATACATACACACACATATATATAAGCATATGTAGTTTTATATGTAAATATATATCATATATATAATACGAGTGTATATGAACAAATAAGAGCAAAAAGGAAAATCTATCCTTTTCTTGTCATCAACATGCATGATTTAATTATATTTACTTTTAATGTTACTGCTATTAATATTCATACTATCCACTAGTAATACTATTAGCCTTAGGGGATATTGAAAGAATAATACTTAGGTCACCTACAATCTTGATTCCTGCCAGATAATATTATTTCAGGATGAAAAGCTATATATAGGATGACTTGTGTAACATCAGTGATAGAAAGATGAGCTTTTATGTCAAGAAGCAAACTTAGGATCATCAAATATTGTTTACTTTCCAAAATAAAATTCAGGAGTGTCCTCTCCTCTGAGCCAATTTTGATCAAATTTGTAGTCCATATGCAGTGATATTTTTTAAAAGCATTGCCTATGGGGATATGTTAACTCAAGAGGTTTTTTAACTGATCATAATCTGAAAAATGAAATGTACATGTTCTTTCATTTCATGGACTTTTTTGATATCCTTTCAACATCAGCAAGTACTCTTGGAATTGTTTGCCTTGGCTAGATCTCATTCCAAGTTACCTAGATGGCTATTTACCTCTTAAATAAATTTTACCATATTATGGGATGCAGCTGCCCCATCTTCTGTCTTTCTGTTTCATAATATTTTAATAATAACTTTTACACCAAAATGATTTTTCTATTAACTTACATGTTGCTCCTCTGGGCAAGAAGATGAAATGAACCAGTTTCTAGACATTTTTAGGCTCCTCAATGTGGCTGTTGTTTTGTAACTGTCTCCTTTAAAAATGTAGATAGAATTAATTTTCTTTATTTTTTCTACTGTTTTCAGATGCCATTTCAAGTGAACTAGTTTGGAGCTACTGTAATTATACAGAGTGTTTTGCCATGTTTATCATTTCTGCTAATTTTCTATTCATTTTGACCTTTTTCCTGTCCAACCAATTAATTATCTAACTTTGCATAGATAACTGATTCTTAATTTATTCATCTTTTTTCATAAATATTCTTTTCTGTTCTGCTAAAATAAAATTAATTAAAATTTTCTTGCTTTACCCCATGCCAACCTCTACATTGTTCAAACTTCTAAAACTCATTTTGTGTAGGATTTCAGCTGAATTTTTATAAGTTATTCCAAGGAAGTACAGATTTTGTCAGATTTCGTGAAAATGGAAAACAATGAGATATGTTCCCACTATCAGACTGTCTGCTGACCAGGACCCAGCTCAACTAAGTAAAAGGAGTGATCACTAAGTAACCAAAGACCTGGTCACAGCTGCTGAAAAAACAATAAAGGAATTATAAAATGAAATCCTTAGTATCAGTGGCAGAATAGTTTGGTAAATGTCAGAAATAGCTATGAATTACATGATTTTTTAGACCATATGATAAACACCTATTTAACTATTAGTACTCTAAATGTAAAATCTTTTTTTTTCCAACAATGGGTAGGTTAATAATTAGCCAGGAGAATAGATGTATGACTAAAGGGATGTTCTTGCTCAGTGAAATTAGACAGCATTGATGCATGGAAGTTGCTGATGAATTGAAGGATGTTCCACAGGTTATCCTTGAGGAAATAAATAAAAAATTGTTGGAGTGATGGGGAGTAGTGTTGCAAGTAGTAATGTTTCAATAAAAGTCAACAAAAAATATTATTTTATTAGACCGCTTGTCATCTTACCTTTTGATATTCCTGTTAAACGTGACAAAATAATTTTAATGTAGTCCAGACTGGACCTATCTCTAACCTGTGGGTGGCTGGAGTTGAACAAAATAAGGCAGAGACAGTTGAGTCAGAAATCAAATAACAGTTCATTTTCAAAGTGAGGAGAACACTTGCAAGTGGCAGTTCACCCTATAGGAAGAGTTTGCTCACTTGTGGCACAGGTAGGGTTTTTAGGCATGAAAACCACAGAGACAGAACCCAACACTTAGACTCAATTCTTAGATCTTGAGTAAACAGTTCCAACGGCAGGTTCCTATGTGCAGGCATTTTTGGGACAATACAAGCATTCTTGGGTCCTGTGAGAACAGTCTCCAAGTTATTGGAATCACTGAGTCTTGTGATTGTCTCAAGTCTAAAGGTTCATTGAGCCTTATGATCATTCAGTGAGCTATAGTACCAGAGTTAGCATGGCAGGAACAGGAGTTCCAGGTTCTGTTAACTTAGTATTTACAAGAATAGAGATTGTTTAGAGTGCCAGGAAAGTGACTGATCACTTTCTAGTTTCCAATTGATTTTTTGGTTTCTCTTTCCATGGCCTTTTATTACATGTAATTTTTAATGCATTATGATCTGAAAAGGATGCATTGATTATCTCTACCTTTCTGCACTGGATTGTGAGATTTTTATGTCCTAGTACATGGTCAATTTTTGTAAATGTTCCATGTACCGCTGAGAAAAAAGTATATTCCTTTCTATTCCCATTTAATTTTCTCCAAAGATCTATCATATCTACCTTATCCAGAGTTTTATTTACCTCCTTAACCTCTTTCTTGTTTATTTTGAGGTTGGATTTATCGAGTTCAGAGAGGGGGAGGTTGAGGTCCCCCACTAGTATAGTTTTGCTATCAATTTCTTCCTTCAACTCCCCCAACCTCTCCTCTAAGAATCTGGATGCTATACCACTTGGAGCATACATGTTTAGTAATGATATTCCTTCATTGTCTATGGTGCCTTTTAGCAGGATATGGTTTCCATCCTTATCCCTTTTGATTAGATCTATTTCTGCTTTTGCTTTGTCTGAGATTAGGATTGCTGCTCCTGCCTTTCTTACATGAGCTGAAGCACAATATATTCTGCTCCATCCTTTGACCTTTATCCTATGTGTATCCCCCCGTTTCAAATGTGTTTCTTGTAAGCAGCATATTGTTGGATTATGGCTTTTAATCCATTCTGCTATCCGTCTCCGTTTTATGGGAGAGTTCATTCCATTCACATTCACAGTTATGATTACAATCTGTGTATTTCCCTCCAACCTCTTTCCCACCATTTGTGCTTTTAGCTCTCCCGTCTCCCTTCCCCTCCTCAATAGTATTCACTTTTCTCCCCCTCCTCCTGCAGCCTTCCCCTCCTTCTTTCGACCCCCCTCCCTTTTAGTTCCCTTTACTCTTATTGCTTCTTTCCTCCCTTTTAGCCACCCTCCCCTTTCTTCCCCCTTCCCCTCCTACTACCTATAGAGCTAGTTAGGCTTATCTACTTAAGATTATTGTTCCCTCCTTTGAACAAATCAGATGAGAGTACCTCTCAAACAATGCTCATCTCCCTCCCCTCCTTCCCTCTACTATAGTTTTGTACTTCTTCCTGTGATATAATTTGCCATTTTCTGCTTCCCCCTTTCCACACCTCCTATTACATTCCCTTCTCATACTTAAATCATATTTTTGACATGACATCATTTACTTTATGCCCTTTCCCTCTACATATATCCCTTTTATCATAATAGCTGCACAGTTCTCAAGATTAACAGGTATCATCTTCCCTTATAAGGAGGTAAACAGTTTGCCCTAATTGAGTAGCAAGTTTTTGTTTTTGTTTTTTCCCCTCTGTTTACCTTTTTATGATTCTCTGGAGACCTGCATTTGAAGATCAAATTGTCTATTGAGTTCTGGTGTTTTGGTCAGGAAGCTCTGGAAATCCCTTATTTCATTGAATGACTTTCTCCTTGCCTGAAATGTTATGCTGAACTTTGCTGGGTAGTTGATCCTTGGTTGAAGTCCCAACTCCTTTGCCTTACGGAATATTGGGTTCCAATTCTTTCGATCTTTTAATGTAGAAGCTGCAAGGTCCTGTGTGATCCTGACTGTGTGTCCTTGATATTTGAATTGTTTCTTTCTGGCTGCTTGTAGTATTTTCTCCTTCACTTGATAGCTCTGGAATTTGGCAACTATATTTCTTGGGGTTTTGAGTTTGGGATCCCTTTCGGGAGGGGAACGGTGGATTCTTTCGATGACTATTTTGCCCTCTGAGTCTAGTACTTCTGGACAGTTTTCCTTGATGATTTCCTGGAAGATATTGTCCAGACTCTTTTCTTCATCATGGGTTTCTGGCAGGCCAATAATTCTTAGATTTTCTCTCCTGGATCTATTTTCCAGGTCAGTTGTTTTTCCAATTAAATATTTTACATTTTCTTCTATCTTTTCATTCTTTAGATTTTGTTTGACTGATTCTTGTTGCCTCATTGAGTCATTAGTTTCTACTTGCCCAATTCTAATCTTCATCGTAGTGTTTTCTTCAGTTAGCTTTTCCATCTCCTTTTCCATCTGACCAATTTTTCCCTTTAGGGAGCTATTTTCTCCATTTAATTTTTGTACTTCTTTTTCCAATCGACCAATTTTCCCAGTTAGGTTTTGGGTTTCCTTTTCCATCTGATCAATTTTCCCAATTAGGTTTTGGGTTTCCTTTTCCATTTGATTAGCTCTTCCTTTTAGGGAATTATTCTCTCCAGTTAATTTTTGAACTTCCTTTTCCATTTCTTCAATTTTCTTTTTCAGGGTGATGTTCTCATCAGTGAATTCTTTTTTTATAGTTTTAAAATCATTGGCCAGTTTTTCTTTTATATCCTTCTTCAGACGTTCCAGGTAATCTAGTTGTGCTTGCGAGAAATTCATAGTCCCATCTGAGGTTTCAGATGGAAGTACAGTCTCAGCCCTAACCTCTTTGGTGTTTGTGTTTTGGTCCTTATCCCCATAGAAAGATTCTATGGTTTTTTCACTTTTCGTCTGCTTTTTCCGATTCATGATGTTGGCTGAGTGTTGTAGCTTTTGGTTCTTTCAGTCAGAAGGTACAGATCTTTAAGTTGGGCTGATGTGTGTCTGGGCTAAAAGCAGGCTTTTTTTTTTTTTGTTTCCCAGATCAACCCTGGGGTTAGCTTGTTAGGTGTGTGGGAGGTGTGGTCTGGTCTCAGGCTATCTCCTCAGATGACTTGAGACAAAGGCATGGTCAGGGGATGGTAATCCCAGCTTCCCTATTGTCTTCCCTTTTCCCCTGGAGGGCTGGGGCACGCCTAGAAGCTAAAGCGTGTTCCCGCCCCTCCTGGGGCTCGTCTCCTGGCTCTGAGGCTTGCCTGGGTCTCAGTGTGAATTTTCTCTGCCCTGGGTCGTCTGTCCCTCCAGATCGCCTCCACCACAGTAGGAAGAATCCCCCTTTGCCACTTTTCCAGCCTCTGGTGTTATGAGACCACCCGCCCCCTTCTGCTGTTCCCGCTGATCCAGGATTAATCTGGGGAAGAATTTTATGGTTCCCTCACATTCATCAGGGGGGAGGGGAGAGCACTTACTGATCACTCTGCCATCCCAGTTCCTGGAAGTTCAAGTAGTGACCCACCGAAGTCCGTCTTCAGGCTGAAGATTTCAAGGGCTGCTGCGCTGATGTCTGGCACTCAGCGACTCCCACCAGCTCGGCCTGGCTTATCTCCTGCTCCGCTGGTCTCGCCCGCCACTCTCGGGGTCCTCTGGTCCCCTCCGCCCTGCCACGCTGACCGCTCTGCGCTGTGCGCCGGGGTCTTACCCCCGCGGAACAGATCCCTCCCGTGGACCCTCCGGTCCAGCCTGGGCTCCGAATCCGTCAAAGTCCGTCACCCACTGGATTTTACACCTCCAAAGTCTGGTCAGACTCTCCCCCCAGAGATATCCAGAGGAGTTTTTCCAGGAGCTTAGGTGAGTCGTTGCTTTCACTCCGCCATCTTGTCTCCGCCCCCACTTTCGAGACTGATCACTTTCTGATGCAATATGTTGGCTGCAATTCCAGCTGTCAGATGAGGATCTCCTGGAAAATAGAACAATCCTAATTCCCAGTTCTGAAGTTTTACTCTGGCTGAGATCATCCAGAGGGTGAGCACAAAGGATTGTTGCTACATCAAGTTCAGGACATAATCTGCTTGTTGGACCATAGCTCTGAAAAACAGAGTGTCCCTTAATATCTTGACATTTCTCCATTTTGGCCAAAGGAGGGGATTCTCAAAGAACCTCTGTCCTCATGGCCAATAAAGGAGAGGCAGGTATAAGTCAAGATGCCATGAGAGACCTGTTAGACTGGAAAGAGATGTTGTCCAGGGGGTTAGTTCTTGAGGGGACCTATGATGGAAGTGTGTCCCAGGTATAGTTTATAGCCATATATTTGCATGCACCCAGATATGGGGGTAAGGGGCAAGAGGTCCCTGAAGGGTTCTGCCATTTACTGAGGAGTAGGGGCTTTCTTTAGGTGATCTAGAAGTCCATATAAGTTTAGCAACTGTGGAAGTAGTCATATGGACATGGTAGGAGCCCTTAGAGAAAAATCTTTGCATAAATCTTTGAATCTGAATTTCTGATCAACATAACATAGGTCTTTAGTTAAGTCTCTAAACAACACATAAAGATGATCCAGTTTCCCAGCCACAAATGGCTAAATTCAAGCAATGTAATGAAGTTTTTCTCACAATTCCAATAATTGCATAATGACATTAAGTCATGTACAGATCAATCCATTTAGAGGTCTCTAAATGGACTAGCTATAAGAAGGGAGATTTACATGTCACCAAGGTAACCATGAAACTTAAACATTAACAACTTGAAGCAAAACACCAAAGCAATACACTAGTTATCACCAATATTGATTAACATCAATTTTCCTTGCATCCCAGTAACCCATCCTCAATGTCCATTTATGAGCATATTTTCAGTTCCAGATGCCTTATGTAATTATCTGGTCCCTAACTGTCTCTTTTCTTGGACTATAGGCTTTATTTTCAGGACATTTCTCTGCTTTTTTTCTTCCAAATCTGGAGATTCCTAGATAATTCCGACTCGATGTAATTTAAATTTGATTCTTCAACCTTGAAACTTCAAAGAATTTCAGGTGATACTCCATTTGCTATTTCTGTCATTACCTAAATCCTGTACCAGATATAAGAATTTTTTTTAAATATGACGGTTCAATGGTAGAATGAATTCTTCTGCCTTTTAAAATTATCAGAAAGATACTTTAAGATAATTTCAGGATTTCTGTGAGCCAAGATGGTGGCATAAGCAGTAAATCTCTGAAGCTCTCCTATATTCACTTCCAACAACCACAAAATAGAACCACAGGACAAATTCTGAAGCAGCAGAGCTAGACACTGGACAGCTGGGGTGGATTGGTCTTTTAACCCTGGAGACTTGGAGGATTGGCAAGAAAGGTTCATTTCACTTGGGTGAAAAGGGGATTACATTCCAGGACAGAAAGCATTTCAGTAAGTCAGCAGCAAGAGGACCATCATGTGCTTCAGAGTAGCCCTGGGCAAACAGATGTCCTACAGTGGCCTAACTTCCACTATACCTCCACATGCTTCAGTGCAGCCCAGGGAAAATAGGCAATCTCCAAGGGTTAGATCTCCATGTACTTCAGTGTAACCCTGGAGAAATGAAGAAGAACCCCAACTTGACTTACCACATGCTAAAAACAACCCCTCAGACCCCAACTTAGCACAATGTAAACTGCCAGATCCCTAAAACTTCCAACAGCACCAGCTACACCCTCAAAATAGGACCAGACAAGAGGGTTCCCCATGGGCCTCAGAGCACCATCAGCACAGCACCAGGTAAACTGCCAGGACCCACAATCAGTGGTATAAGAATCCTGAGACAGAGTGCCTTCCATCTTGGGAGCAGAGATCAAATTTGGAAGAAAGCAAAATGGGAGGTAGAGAGAGAGAGACAGAGAGACAGAGAGAACAAAAGAAAACAATACAAAAGAATCTGATCATAGAAAGTTATTATGACAACAAGAAACACCAAGACAGAAACTCAGAAGGCAACAATAATATCAAAACAACTATGAGAAACCCCCCAAAGAAATGTGGGAAACAATCTCAAGCCAAGAAATAACACATGGAAGAGTTCAAAAAAGGAGATTAAAATTATACGAGAAATAGAGAAAGAATTAGGAAAAAAAATGAGAGCTGAAACAAGAAAATCATGGTGGGGAGTGGGAAGAGTCAACAGCTTGGAAAACACCTTAAAGAGTACAATTGGCCAAAATGGAAAAGAAAGAAAAGCTAATTGAGGAAAACAACACCTTAACAGTTAGAATTAGAAAAGTGGAAACTAATGACTCTTTGAGACATCATTAATCAATCAAGTAAATTCAAAATAATGAAAAATGGAACAAAACATAAAAGATTTCATGGGTGAAAAAAATTGACCTGGAAAATATATCCAGGAGAGACAATATCAAAATCATTGGACCACCTTAAAGCCATAATCAATGGACAATATCTTTAAAGAAATTATTAAGGACTCCCCTGATGTCCTCGAATCAGAGGGCAAACTAAGCATTGAAAGAATCCCCCACTGAAATCAGGAATGTGATCCCAAAATAAAAGCTCTAAGGTACATTATATCAAGATTTCAGAACTTCCAGGTGAAGGAGAAAACACTACAAGTGGCCAGTTCAAATATCAGGGAGCCACAATCAGGATCATATAAGACTTGGCAGCAGCAACATTAAAGTCCCTTAGGTAGTCACTCTCCTGTTTACCTTTTCATGTTTCTCTTGATTCTCTAATTTGAAAGTCAGTTTTTCTATTCAGCTCTGGTATTTTCAATAAGAATGTTTGGAAATCCTCTATTTCATTGAAATTCCACTTTTCCCCTGAAGTGTTCTCAGTTTTGCTGGGTAAGTGATTCATAATTTTACTCCTAGCTCCTTTGACCTCTACAATATCATATTGCAAGGCCTCTGATCCCTTAGTGTAGAAGCTTCTAAATCCAGTGTTGCCCTGATTGTGTTTCCACAACACTGGAATTGTTTCTTTCTGGCTGCTGGTAATATTTTCTCCTTGACCTGGGAACTCTGGAATTTGCCTACAATATTTCTAGGAGTTTTCCTTTGGGGATCTCTTTCAGGAAGTGATCAGTGGATTCTTTCCATTTTTATTTTACCTTCTGGTCCTATAATATTGTGGCAATTTTCCTTAAAAATTTCTTGAAAGATTGTGTCTAGGCTCTTTTTTTTGATCATGGTTTTCAGGTATATGAATAATGTTTAAATTATCTATTCTGGATCTATTTTCCAGGTCAGTGGTTTTTCCAGTGAGATATTTCACATTGTGTTCTATTTATTCATTCTTTGGTTTCATTTTGGAATTTCTTGATTTCTCATAAAGTCATTAGCTTCTATTTGTTCCATTCTAATTTTTAAGGAATTATTTTCTTCAGTGAGCTTTTGGTCCTCCTTTTCCATTTGGTCAGTTCTACTTTTTAAGGCATTCTTCTCCTCATTGACTTTTTGAACCTATTTTTTCCATTTGGATTAGTCTATTCCTAAAGGTGTTGTTTTCTTCAGTATTTTGAGGGGACTTCTTTAGCCAAATGTTGACTCATTTCTCATGATTTTCTTGCACCACTCTCATTTCTCTTCCCAATTTTTGCTCTGCTTCTCTTACTTGATTTTCAAAATCTTTTTTTTTTGTTGTTGTTCTTCCATGGCCTGAGACCATTTCATATTTTTCTTGGCTTTGGATATAGGAATCTTGTCCTTGCTGTCTTCCTATGGTTGTATGCTTTAGTCTTTCTCCTCGTTGTAAGAAAATATATTTTCACGGAGACAATAACATTCTATAGTCTTATTTTTCCCCTTTCTCATCATTTTCTCTGTCAATTACTTGACTTCTGAGCTCTTTGTTAAGTGGAGTGTGTACTGCCCCTATTTCAAGGGATTTTGGGCAGCTATTTTCAAAGATCTCTCTAGAAACCTGTAAATTCTCAGTTCTTCCAATGTGGTAGGATCAACAGAGAGGGATTTACTCCTTTTCTGGACTGCACTCTGTTCTGTGAGTATCTTTAAGCACTCTTTTCTGCCCTGGAACTGTAAGTAGGATTCCTCTCTATATCTACCACCAGCTCTGCTATATCAGCGCTCTCCCCCACAGGACTACCACCTAGGACTGAGACTCAGATCAGCCCCACTATCTGTAGACTGAGAGATCCAGAAGCAGCCACCTTTGAGGTAGTGGCTGTTGCCACTGCTGCGGCTGGGGTTAAAACACTTCCCTCTCTTACAAAGGTGAGAGAGCTTTACCACTGACCTTTGAAGCTATCTTTTGACATTTATGAGTTGAGAAATCTGGAAACCACTACAGCGGCCAGTGATTCAGTTCCCTGAGGCATGCTCCAGTCCTGTCCATGCTGATGAGGCTCATACTGGGCTGTGGTCTGATCTGAACTGGTGCAATAGACTCTTTCTGTCAGCATTCCAGATTGTCTTGGACTAGAAATCTGCTTTGCTGTGTCATTTTGTGGTTTCTGCTGCTCTAGAATTTATTTAGAGTCATTTTTACAGGTATTTTAAGAGCTTTGGGGAAGAGCTCAGTCAGGTCAAATACTGTTCTGTGTCATATAGAGTAAGAATCTCTTCAGGACTACTCTTTTACTCCTTGGGCCTTTGGAGTGACACATTGATACCTTCAGTGTCCTTTGAGGTATAAGGCAGTTGTTTACTAGTCATAACATTTCTGCCATCATCCTAATACACAAGAGCTAAACCTATATATTCAAGGTGCAGGTAAATGTGACCATCTTCCATTCCCGGGCTCATATTCCCTTGTGAAAAATTGTTCTTATCTACATGTCTATGGATGAAAAACATTTCTGTCCCAAGTGACAGACATTCTCTTTCCACTGCTATACAACAATTTAATTTTTTTTTCCTTCTGGGTCCTGTCATCTCATAATTTTTCTTTTATTTGAAATTTCTGGTCTTTTATAGACCATCTGTGGGCAGCTAGGTAGTGCAATAGATAGACTGCAGAGCCTACAATAAAGAAAAACTGACTTCAGATTCAGCTTCAGAGACTTACTAGCTATGTTATAAGGCACTAAAGACATCCATGCTGTTTGCATTCATTTTTTTAATCTATAAAATGTGGATAATAATAGCATCTATCTCCCTAGGTCATTATGAGGATCAAATTATCAAAAATAACTGTAAAGCCCTTAGCACAATAGCTGGCACTTCATAAATACTACATGAATATGAGCTATTGTTACATGCGTTTCCTCTCAATCTGTATGTTCTTTTTCATTCATTTGGTGGCTGATTTGTGAAAAGATTCTGAAGCCTGAAGTAGATAAAATCAAAAGGTTTCAAATATTAGGATTTTAGTCAAGATTTTGCCATATTGAAATAGTATACATGGCTTGGCTAATTGCCCAAGCCCTTGAAACTGTGAAAATAAGTATTTTTAGAAGCACACAGAGTTTAGGAAAGCAAATCACAAGATGTAATTGGCTAAGGAGTAAATGTGTTCAAAGTCCCTTTTAGACATGATTATCTTTCAGATTTTGGAATTGAAATTTAATACTTGTGAAAGGTGACAGATTGGCAGTGTTAAAAACTGAAGCCCTCATCTTCTCTAGAGAACAGGCCTTTTATATATCTTGTAAAATGTGTAGCAATACAATGCATATTTAAAAGGCATGATTTTATAGCCTGTTAGGCAATTAATGTGCATTTAAAAACAGATCAAGCATTTTCTTTCTGCACAGAAGCTATATCTCTGCTTCTGATATCTTCATACAGTGGCAGCATAGAAAGGAAGCTGTAGTCTCAGATGCTTTATATTCATATACAAAATTGCTTCTTTTACATTTCTTACATGCATTCACCTTGATTTGCAGTCATTTTGATCCAAAATGAGTTGATCGGGTGAAAGAGTGACAGATTTTGCTTCATTTAAGAAGCCATCCTTTTTCTTTCAGGCTGAAGTTATTTTGCTTTCATTGAAATGCTTGCACTGACAGACTTTACAGTATGGAGTTTTCTATTAATCTTTACTCAGATACAAAACCATGGATCTAATTGTTAGGAGGTTTTTGTTTTAATTTTATTGTATTTTTATTTCTCTGACATCAAACCTAAATTTACTTCTTTATGAATTCAACGTTTTATCATTATTATTCTGTTTGGGAGCCAAGCGACATAAATTTAGTCTCTTGTATGTGATAGCTCCTCAGATTCTTTAAGACATCTATCATTTTTCTCCCAAGTCTTCTCTCCTCCTCTCTGTCCTATATAAAGATAACATTTTTCTTCAGTTGTTTCTCATGTGGCATTTTCTTATGACTATTCACCACCCTAATTTTGTTTCACTGAATGCCTTCAACATTATTGGTATATTTCCCAAAATGTGTTGACCAGAACAGAACATAATATTCCAGAAAGACCAGGAAATAATACAGTAGGACTATAACTTCTATGCCTAACATAATGATGAGTCTTAGATTCCATTACATTTCATTGCCTGTGATATCATATTACTGCCTTATTGAGTCTCTGATCTGGGTTCTGAAATATTTTCTTAATGAAATGCCATCTAGTCAAGTCTTTTCTATCCTGAAATGGTACTTGTGAAACTCATTTTTTTTTTTATGTGTAAGAGTTTGCATTTATCTCTATTTAGATTCATCTTGTCAGATTTGACCCAACATTCTAGCCTGTCAGGATCTATTAGGAATCCTGACTCTGGCTCTGTCAAAGAATATGTCTTCAATTCCTCCTAGTTTGGCTTCTCTACAAATGTGCTTACTCTGCTGAAGTGTACATACTCACACCCCATCCTTTCCACCTCATGCTTGGAGAACTATATTCATATCAACATTACCATTGCCTCTGGAAAGAATATGCCAATGAACTATCCTATTGTTCAATTCAGTAACTTTCTGATTGCTCAGATTTTCATTATTTACTTTTATGTGTATTGTCTCATCCATTAGAATGCAAATTTTGTCTCGGAGAGTCTCATTTTTGTATCTGAATCTCTTGATCTGAGCTTGGGATTTCACAAATACTAATTACTTAATAAACCTTTTTCATTCAGTCATTTATTCATTCATTCAACTGATCCTTTTATAGTATGGTCTTGATACCCTTCCCATGATAGTTCCCTTTCTCTAGAATACTTTCAGCTTCTTAAATATGCATCCTAGAACATGAAATTCAATTCTGAACACAATACTTTTTAGATATGGTCTGGTCAAATCAGTTTATAGTAGGATGATCGTATCTTTTTTTGTGTGTGTGTGAATTAGAATTTCTTGGCTGTCTTTTTTTTTTTATTAATTCTTAACATTTATTTTCACACAATTTTGGGTTACAAATTTTCTCCCCTTTTATCCCCTCCCCCCCCCAAACCCGAGCTTTCTAATTGCCCCTGTGACCTATCTGCTCTCTCCTCTATCCTCCCTCCCTGCCCTTGTCTCCGTCTTCTCTTTTGTCCTGTACGACCAGATAGCTTTCTTGACCCCTTAACCTGTATTTCTTGTTACCCAGTGGTAAGAACATTACATTTGGTCCTAACACTTTGAGTTCTAACCTCCTTAGCTCCCTCCCTCTCCACCCCTTCCCCTTGAAAGACAGGCAATTCAATATAGGCCATATCTGTTTAGTTTTGCAAATGATTTCCATACTAGTTGTGTTGTATAGGACTAATTATATTTCCCTCCATCCTATCCTGTCCCCCTTTACTTCTATTTTCTTATGGTCCTTTCCCTCCCCATGAGTGTCGACCTCGTATTGCATTCTCCTCCCCATGCCCTCCCCTCCATCCTCCCCCCCACCCTGCTTGTGCCCTGTCCCCCACTCTCCTGTATTATGAGACAGGTTTTCCTATCAAAAGGAGTGTGCATTATATTCTTTCCTTTAGTGGAATGTGATGAGAGTAGACCTCATGTTTTTCTCTTGCCTCCCCTCTTTATCCTACCACTAATAAGTCTTTTGCTTACCTCTTTTATGAGAGATAATTTGCCCCATATAACTTCTCCCTTTCTCCTACCAATATTTCTCTCTCACTGCTTGAGTTCATTTTTTTTTTTAATATATGATCCCATCCTCTTCAATTCACTCTGTGCACTCTGTCTCTATGTATGTGTGCATGTGTGCATGTGTGTGTGTGTGTACTCCCACCCAGTGCCCAGATACTGAAATGTTTCAAGAGTTATAAATATTGTCTTTCCATGTAGGAATGTAAACAGTTCAACTTTAGTAAGTCCCTTATGATTTCTCTTTGCTGTTCGCCTTTTCATGCTTCTCTTCATTCTTGTGTTACAAAGTCAAATTTTCTTTCCAGCTGTGGTCTTTTCATCAGGAAAATTTGAAAGTCTTCTATTTCATTGAAAGACCATTTTTTCTCCTGAAGTATTATACTCAGTTTTGCTGGGTAGGTGATTCTTGGCTTCAGTCCTAGTTCCTTTGACTTCTGGAATATCCTATTCCATTCCCTTCTATCCCTCAATGTAGAGGGTGCCAGATCTTGTGGTATCCTGATTGTATTTCCACAATACTTGAATTGTTTCTTTCTAGCTGCTTACAATATTTTCTCTTTCACCTGGGAATTCTGGAATTTGGCCACAATGCTCCTAGGAGTTTCTCGTTTTGGATCTCTTTCATGCGGTGTTCTGCGGATTCCTTGAATATTTATTTTGCCTTCTGGTTCTAGAATCTCAGGGCAGTTTTCCTTGATAATTTCATGGAAGATGATGTCTAGGCTCTTCTTTTGATCATGGTTTTCAGGTAGTCCCAGAATTTTTACATTGCCTCTCCTGATTCTCTTTTCCAGGTCAGTTGTTTTTCCAATAAGATATTTCACATTATCTTCCATTTTTTGAATCTGCGCGGTATGTTCTGAGATATCTGTCTTTCTCGAAAAGTCCTTAGTGTCCATCTGTACCATTCCAGTTTTGAAAGATCTATTTTCTTCAGTGAGCTTTTGAATCTCCTTTTCCATTTGGTTAATTCTGCTTTTGAAAGCATTCTTCTCCTCATTGGCCCCTTGCACCTCCCTTGCCAGCTGAGTTAGGCTAGTTCTCAAGGTGCCAATTTCTTCAAGATTTTTTTGGTTCTCCTTTAGCAGGGAGCTGATCTGCTTTTCATGCTTCTCTCTCATCCCTCTCATTTCCCTTCCCAGTCTTTCCTCCACCTCTCTAACTTGATTTTCAAAATTCCTCTTGAGCTCTTCCATGGCCTGAGCCCATTGGGTGGGCTGGGACACAGAATCCTCGATTTCTGTGTCTTTGCCTGATGGCAAGCATTGTTCCTCCCCATCAGAAAGGAAGGGAGGAAGTGTCTTTTCTCCGCTAAAGTACCCTTCAATAGTTTTATTTCTTTTCCCTTTTCTTGGCATTTTCTCCAACCAGTGGCCTGACCTCTGAATGTTCTCACACCCACCTCGCCTCCTGGTCCTCCCAGCCAGCGTTTGGGGACTGAGATTCAAATGCTGCTTCCCGCCTTAGGATTTTTGGCAGGGGCAGGGCTGCTATTCAGTGTGAGAATTAAGTTCAGGTGGTCAGGGGCAGGGCCGCCTCTCAGGCATAGTTCCCTCTGGGGGTTTATGCACAGACCTTCCACAATGGATCCCGGCTCCTGCCCGTTTGGGGAGCCCCCATCCGCAGCCGCCTCTCAGCCCCCACTCCCCGGGGGGCCCGAGCCTTGGGGGCACCCCACTCCCCTCTCAACCCACCAAAGAGACTCTCTCACCTACCCTCGTCAGTCACCTGTTGGTGGGGGGACCCATGCCGCCGCTGAAGATCCCGCCTCTGCAGCCCTCTCAGATCTGTGCCTCTCGGAGCCGTGGCTGCCGCTGCCGCCACAGGTCCGGGCTGGGCTCCGCGTCTGCAGCGCGACGGACCTTTTGCGAGAGGTTTGCAGGTCCCTCTGTGGGTGGGGGGACCCGCGTGGCCGCTTCAGATACCGTCCCCATAGCCCTCTCGGATCTCGTCCCCTCAGTGTCGCGGCCGCAGCAGGGCCGCACTCTGCTCCCAGTCCCAGCGCCCAGTCCGCAGCGCGAAGGACCTCCCGCGAAAGGTCCGCAGGTCTCTCCGGAGCAGGAATCTCCCTCGCTCCAATACTCCGTGGTCTCTGGGTGCAGAATTCGCCCTGGCTTGGTCCCCTCTAGCTGTTCTGTGGTTTGTGTGTTCGGAGCTATGTGTATGTGCATCTTTCTACTTCGCCATCTTGGCTCCACCCCCTTGGCGGTCTTTATTATTTTGTTTTTTTCCAAGCTTGCATCACACAAAAACTAGATCTCCCTGCCCCCATCCCAACCAAGATCTGTGATTAAACCATGCCTCTCCATATCTATTCCTGTTTAAATATTTTTATTTTAATCCCAGAATGTTACAAAGTCAAGCGCTTCAAACAGAAAAAGGAAAAATGAAATGAAATGAAAACTGCAACCATATTTATAGGAAACAAATTGATTAACAAATTTTAGACTTTAATATAGTACCTGATACATGATAGCAGATTATAAGGGTAACCAATTATTTTTAATTAGCTATCAAATGGTGCTTAAAAATATGTCCCTGGATTCCAGGTTAAAAATACCTAACTTTAAAGAAAATCTAAATGAGCAAGAAATTCTTCATACAACACCTTATAAACAGGATTTATCTTTAAACTTTTCTCAGTTTATTCCTTATCTTATGTTAAGCAAATATTCTATTAAGAGTGTGTTAAAAGAGGTTGGAGGGAAATACACAGATTGTAATCATAACTGTGAATGTGAATGGAATGAACTCTCCCATAAAACGGAGACGGATAGCAGAATGGATTAAAAGCCATAATCCAACAATATGCTGCTTACAAGAAACACATTTGAAACGGGGGGATACACATAGGATAAAGGTCAAAGGATGGAGCAGAATATATTGTGCTTCAGCTCATGTAAGAAAGGCAGAAGTAGCAATCCTAATCTCAGACAAAGCAAAAGCAGAAATAGATCTAATCAAAAGGGATAAAGATGGAAACCATATCCTGCTAAAAGGCACCATAGACAATGAAGCAATATCATTACTAAACATGTATGCTCCAAGTGGTATAGCATCCAGATTCTTAGAGGAGAGGTTGGGGGAGTTGAAGGAAGAAATTGATAGCAAAACTATACTAGTGGGGGACCTCAACCTCCCCCTCTCTGAACTCGATAAATCCAACCTCAAAATAAACAAGAAAGAGGTTAAGGAGGTAAATAAAACTCTGGATAAGGTAGATATGATAGATCTTTGGAGAAAATTAAATGGGAATAGAAAGGAATATACTTTTTTCTCAGTGGTACATGGAACATTTACAAAAATTGACCATGTACTAGGACATAAAAATCTCACAATCCAGTGCAGAAAGGTAGAGATAATCAATGCATCCTTTTCAGATCATAATGCATTAAAAATTACATGTAATAAAAGGCCATGGAAAGAGAAACCAAAAATCAATTGGAAACTAAATAATCTAATTCTAAAGAAGGGTTGGGTCAAAGAAGAAATCATAGAAACAATCAACAATTTCACTCGAGAGAATGACAATAGTGAGACAACATACCAAAACTTATGGGATACTGCAAAAGCAGTTATTAGGGGAAGTTTTATATCTCTGAATGCTTACATAAATAAAATAGAGAAAGAGGAGATCAATGACTTAGGCTTGCAGTTGAAAAAGCTAGAAAAACAACAAATTGAAAATCCCCAAGTAAATACCAAATTAGAAATACTGAAAATCAAAGGAGAGATTAATAAAATTGAAATTAAGGAAACTATTGAATTAATAAATGAAACCAATAGTTGGTTTTATGAAAAAACTAATAAAATTGATAAACCTTTGGTCAATCTGATTAAAAAAAAGAAAGAAGAAAACCAAGTTACTAATATTAAAAATGAAAGGGGTGAACTCACCTCCAATGAGGAGGAAATTAAAACAATAATTAGAAACTACTTTGCCCAACTTTATGCCCACAAATTCGATAATCTAAACGAGATGGATGAATATTTTAAAAAATACAAATTGCCCAGATTAACAGAAGAGGAAGTTGAATACTTAAACAACCCCATCTCAGAAAAAGAAATTGACAAGCCATCAATTAACTCCCTAGGAAAAAATCTCCAGGGCCAGATGGATTCACAAGTGAATTCTATCAAACATTTAAAGAACAGTTAATTCCAATACTACATACACTATTCTTGAAAATTGGGGAAGGAGGAATCCTCCCAAATTCTTTCTATGATACAAATATGGTTTTGATACCCAAACCAGGAAGAGACAAAACAGAGAAAGAAAATTATAGACCAATTTCCCTAATGAATATAGATGCAAAAATTTTAAATAAGATTCTAGCAAAATGAATACAGCATCTTATCACGAGATTAATACATTATGATCAGGTAGGATTCATACCAGGACTACAGGGCTGGTTCAATATTAGGAAAACTATTAGCATTATCGATCACATCAACAACAAAGCTAAAAAAACCACATGATTATCTCAATAGATGCAGAAAAAGCTTTTGGCAAAATACAACATCCATTCCTACTAAAAACATTGGAGAATGTAGGAATAAAGGGAACTTTCCATAAAATAATAAGCAGTATCTATCTAAAACCTTCAGCAAGCATTATATGCAATGGGGATAAGCTAGATGCATTCCCAATAAGATCAGAGGTGAAACAAGGTTGTCCATTATCACCACTATTATTTAATATGGTACTAGAAATGTTAGCTGTAGCAATTAGACAAGATAAAGATATCCAAGGAATTAAAATAGCCAAAGAAGAAACTAAGTTATCACTCTTTGCAGATGATATGATGATTTACCTAGAGAATCCCAGAGATTCAAGTAAAAAATTACTAGAATTAATAAACAACTTTGGCAAAGTTGCAGGGTACAAAATAAACCCACACAAATCTTCTGCATTCCTATATATTAGCAACAAAGTCCAACAGCAAGAGATAGAAAGAGAAATCCCATTTAAAGTTAGGGTAGACAGTATAAAATACTTAGGAGTCTACCTGCCAAAACAAACCCAGGGATTATATGAAAACAATTACAAGACACTTTTTGCACAAATAAAGTCAGATTTAAGTAAGTGGAAAAACATTAGTTGCTCATGGGTAGGCCGTGCTAATATAATAAAAATGACAGTTCTACCCAAATTAATATACTTATTTAGTGCCATAGCAATTAAACTATCAGACAATTACTTTCTAGAGCTGGACAAAATAATATCAAAATTCATTTGGAAAAACAAAAGGTCCAGAATATCAAAGGGACCAATGAAAAGAAATGCTTGGGAAGGTGGCCTAGCGCTACCAGACCTCAAACTGTACTATAAAGCAGCAATTATCAAAACCACTTGGTATTGGCTAAGAAACAGAGAGGTAGACAAGTGGAATAGACTTGGCACTCAAGATGCAGTAGGCAAGGAATATAGCAACCTTCTGTTTGATAAACCCAAGGACCCCAGCTTCTGGGATAAGAACTCATTGTTTGACAAAAATTGCTGGGAAAACTGGATAACAGTGTGGCGGAAATTAGGCATAGACCCATACCTGACACCGTACACAAGAATAAAGTCCAAATGGGTACATGATTTAGGTATAAAGATTGATACCATGAATAAACTGGAGAAGCAAGGAATAGTGTATTTATCAGATGTATGGAGAAGGGAAGAATTCTTTACTAAAGGAGAGATGGAATGCATTGTGAAATGCAAAATGGATAACTTTGATTACATTAAACTGAGAAGTTTTTGCACACCCAAACCCAATGCAACCAAAATCAGAGGGATGTAGTAAATTGGGAAAGAATTTTTACAGCTAAGCTCAGGGATAAAGGCCTCATTTCTAGAATATATAGAGAACTGACCCAAATGTATAATCATACAAATCATTCCCCAATTGATAAATGGTCAAAGGATATGAACAGGCAATTTTCAGAGGAAGAGGTTAAGGCTATCTATAATCATATGAAAAAATGCTCTAAATCACTATTGGTTAGAGAGATGCAAATCAAAACAACTCTGAGGTACCACATCACACCTATAAGATTGGCAAACATGACAGAACAAGAAAATGATAAATGCTGGAGAGGATGTGGGAAAGTTGGAACACTAATTCGTTGTTGGTGGAGCTGCGAGCGCATCCAACCATTCTGGAGAGCAATTTGGAACTATGCCCAAAGGGCTACAAAAATGTGCATACCCTTTAACCCAGCAATATCACTACTAGGACTATATCCCCAAGAGATCATAAAAATGGGAAAGGGTCCCACATGTACAAAAATATTTATAGCAGCACTCTATGTAGTTGCCAAAAACTGGAAGTCAAGGGGATGTCCATCAATTGGGGAATGGCTGAATAAATTATGGTATATGAATGTAATGGAGTACTATTGTGCCATAAGAAATGATGAACAAGAAGACTTCAGAGAGGCCTGGAAGGACTTATATGACCTGATGCTGGGTGAAAGGAGCAGAACCAGGAGAACTTTATGCACAGCAACAACCACAGTGTGTGAGAGTTTTTTCTGGTAGACTTAGATTTTTGTAATAACACAAGAACTTCTTACCAAAAAAAAAAAAAAAAAAAATCCCAATGGAGGATCTCAAGGCAAAATGCCTGCCACACTCAGAGAGAGAAATATGGAAGTCACTCACATATTGTAGCAGATCATGTTTGTGTACGTGTATGTGTTTGTGTATCATGATCTGATTTGTTATACGATTTCTTTCATTTATCTTAGTCTGACTACATAGCATGACTATAGTGAAAATATACTCAATAGGAAAGTATATGTAGAATCTATACAGAATTGTATGCAGTCGTGGGGAGGGAGGGGGGGAGTGGGGGGTAGGTGGGGGTGATAAAATCACAATTGTATGGCAGTGATTGTTAAACATTACAAAATAAAAAAAAATAAAAAAGAAAAAAAAGAGTGTGTTAAAACCAATTTTTATATTAAACAAGTATCTAATTAATCATCCATTGGGTGCATAATATTTATAATATATTTATGAAACCAAGAAATAGTGCTTTTTCTTAAGTTGTCTGGATCAATTTATCACAATGAATCCATATCTGGGGAGGGGCAAGATTTTCAAATAAAAGGAGACATAAATTGTGTGATGTTGTATAATTGTGCTGTAATTAGCAAGCAGCACAAACAGGGATTATTGCATTGTCTAGTTAAAGATACCTGTACCCTTAAATCAAGGATCTATTCACAAATTCAAGGGTGTGCGTGTCATTGTATCATTCCCATGGTCTGTTACCTTGAGTCTTTCTTTAAGTTCTTCAGCCTATATGGGTTCCATGTCAATTTGTTTTATACTCAGTCAGTCTCTCCTCTTCTGCTGACTACCAGTCCAACATCTACTGATATAAATTTTCCTCTCCCTGTAGCATGGATAAGAACCAGGAACAAGGGTTGGACTGTGGTTTTAGAGGGGTAGAAAATGAGGAAAACTAGAGGAAGTGATTGCCTAGAGGGGAATCTTCTAGTCCTGATGAAGTCCAAATGGACTTTTTAGTGGGTCTTATTGGTGTAGTCCTTTTTGTTAGTGCCACTTCTCCCATGCTATAGAGGTTTCCAAGTCCCCAGATAATATCTATTTTTTTTTTCCCTTCTCTGGACAGTGGGGTTTAATACATGGTTATTACCTCCTACCTAGATATTCATTGGTCTGCTAGACCAGTTCAGAAAGCATTCATTGTGACTCAAATGATCCTTTCATGTACTTCACTTTGTCATTCTGTATAAATTTTTCAACATATTCTCTATATCTTAGAGACAAAAGAGAAGACTCAGAAAAAAGGCCAGAATCTGGTTCTAGCCACATTCTCTAGAACAACTACAGAGCAATAGTAGCAGTGTAACATTACAGAGAAAGTACACCCAGGCTGGATGTAAGGGAGTGGTAGAGGCTGGCCATGTTAAAATGCCCCAATCCAGAACCTGAGATAGTGACAGAAGAAAACTCTAGTTTCACTGAAGAAATAAAATTAATTGAAGAAAACCCAACAGGTAAATATATAAGGAAAAAGTAACTTTTTAGTTAAGTATAAGTAACATATTGGGGAAGAAAATATTTTGACCACAAGAACTCCAAGAATACATAAAAACAATTAAGGAAGAGATAAAAGAAAAAATAAAATTATAACTTTTAAAAAATAGAAATGAAATAGATAGCTTAGAGCATGCCTGTACAACTTGCCACCTGCAGGCTGCTTATGGCCCTCCTGCTGCTTGTGGGCCATCAAAGAATTTCTTCTACATACAAAAGATGTTTTCCTCTAAATTTTTTCACAGTTCTATGGGTTGCAAGCAGCCTGAAGGCCAAAAGTGATATGTAGGCCACAAGTTGTGCAGGCCTGTCTTAGAACATAAAGTAGAAAATACAATCCAAGTCAAAAAATGCTGTGGAGTGTGTGAGTGGAACAAACAGAACTCAATGATTCAATGAGATGAAAAGAAACAATAGAAAAAAGTAAAACTACTCAACAATTAAAAGACTATTAAGGTAAAAAAATTAAGTGACCTGGAAAATGTCAAGAAGAGATAACTTAAAGATCACTCCCTCTAGATCACCGCCTTGCCATGGTGGAGGGGCTTGTGTAGATCAATGAAACTATTAGCTATGCCATGCAGGGTTACCCAAGATGAAAAGGTCATAATAGAATTTTCTGACAAAAGGTGATCCACTAGAGAAGGAAATGGCAAAGCACTCCAGTATCTTTGTCAAGAAAATCCCACGGACAGTCCTAAAATGATAGCAGAGATGACATCAGAAAATGAGCCCCTCAGGTTGGAAGGTGTCCAATATGCTATTAGGCAAAGAATGGAAGGCAACTGCAAATAGCTCCAGTACTAATGAAATGTCTGGGCCAAAGCCAAAAGGAAGCTCAACTGTGAATAAATCTGATGAAAAAAGAAAAGTTTGATGCTGTAAAATCAGTATTGCATAGAAACCTGAAATGTAATATCTTTGAAGGAAGGTAGGTTTGATGTGGTGAAACAGGAGATGGAAAAATTAAATATTGATATCTTGGGTATCAGGGAAATAAAATAGATGGGAATGGATGAATTTAGTTGAGATGAACACTACCAAACTAGTGTGGGCAAGGATGGTTCAGAAGAAATGGAGTAACACTCATAGTCAATACAAGGGTAAAAAAAAGCAGTACTGGAATATAATCTTTAAAATGATTGAATGATATCTATTCAAATTCAAGGCAAACCATTTAATGTCACAATAACATAAGTCCATGATCCCACCACTGATATCAGAGACTAAAATGACCAGTTCTATGAAAGCCTACATCTTCCAGAAATAATGCCAAGTCACATTCATCAGAGGGAATTGGAATGCTAAAGTAGAAAATCAAAAGATAATTAAAATAACAGGCAAGTTTGATCCTTGCTTACAAAATGAAGCAGGGCAGAGACTAATGAAGTTTTGTAAAGAAAGCTTTCTGATAATAATAGATATTCTTTTTCAACAACCTGAAAATCAATGCTGTACATAGACATCAGCAGATGATTAAAATAGAAATCAGACTGATTATATACTTTACAGTCAAAGGAGGAGAACTTCTACACAGTCAGTTAAATCAGGACCTGGAGCTGACTGTGGTTCAGATCATGAGTTTATTACTGCAAAATTCAAATGCAAATTGAAGGAACTAGGGAAAAACAACAGACCATATAGTTATTCCCTAAATAGCATCCCTTAGGAATATGAAGTGAAGGTAATGGATAGATTTAATGGTTTGGATTTGTTAGACAGAGTGCTTGAAGAAAGACAGAGCTCACAATTTCTTTTTTATAGGAGGCAGCAACAACAACAAGAACAAAAAAATTTCGAAGAAAATGAGCAAGAATGCAAAATGGTTGTCTGATGAAGCTTTACAAATAGAAGAGGACAGAATAAAAGTGAAAGGTAAAAGACAAATGGAAAGACATGCCCAATTGAATGCAGAATTTCAGAGGCTATAAAGGAGAGAAAGGAATGTTTTCTTAAATGAGAAATGGAAAGAAATAGAAGCAAACAATAGAATGGGAAAAACAAGAGTTACTCTTCAGGACAATTAGAAATATCCAGGGAAAGTTTGATACAAAAATGAGCATTATAAAACATAAAAAAACTGATAGGGATTTGACAGAAGCAAAAAAGATTAAGAAAAGGTGGAAGGAATATGTGAAAGAACTATATAAGAAAGATCTTAACATCACCAATAACCATGATGACATGCTTACTGATCTAGGACCAGATGTCCTAGAGAATGAATTCAAGTGGGTCATATAAAGCATTGCCAATAATAAGGCTAATGGAGGTGAGGGAACACCAACTAAGTTATTTAACACCCTAAAAGATGATGCTTTTAAAGTGGGTCACTGAGTATGCCAGCAAATTTTTAAAATACATTAGTGGCCCCTGGATTTGAAAAGATCAGTTCACATTCAGATCCTAAAGAAGGGCAATGCCAAAGAATGTTCAAATTACCAAACAATTGCATTCATTTTGCATGTTAACAAAGTTATGCTCAAAATTCTGCGTGTTAGGCTTCAGCAACATGTGAACAGAGAATTATTAGGGGAGCAAGCTGATTTTTGAAGAGACAGGAGAACTAGAGAACAAATTGCAGACATTTGGTGAGTTATGGAGAAAGCAAGAGAGATTTTGCTTCTTTGACTAGAATTAAGCCTTTGAGAATGAGAGACTGGAGTACAAGATCATTTTATTTGTCTCCTCAGGAACCTAGAATAACTGATTGGCTTGAAATTGGAAAAGGAATATAACAGGGCTGTATCTTGTCACCCATTTATATCCTTTGTGTATCATGAGGAATGCCAGGCAAGATGAACCAAAACTTGGAATAAAGGTGGCCAGGAGAAATATCAATGTTCACAGATATACTAATAATATCAATCTGATGGTGGAAAATGAAGAGGAATTAAGAAGCCTCTTGATGAGGGTGAAAAAAGAAAGTGTAAAAGCTGGTTTGAAACTCAACATTAAAAAGCTAAGATCCTGGCAACTGGTCCTATCACTTCCCCTCAAATAAAAGGAAAGCAGTGTCAGATTTTATATTCTTCGGCTCAAAGATCACTGGAGATCATGACTGAAGCCATGGAATTAAATGACATTGCTCCTTGTAAGGAAAGTTATGACCAATCTGGACAGCATACTAAAATGTTGAGGTCAGCTTACCAGAAAATATCCATATAGTCAAAGCTAAGAATTTTTTTTTTCCAGTAGCATTGTATGGCTAAGAGTTTTGGATTATAAAGAAAGGTGAATGCTGTAGAAAGAGCTCTTTTAAATTATAGTGCTGGAGAAGACTTTTTAGAGCCCCTTTGGTAGTAAGAAAATATATTGAACCAATACTTAAAGAAGTTAATTAAGGCTATTCATCAGAAGGTTAAATAATAAAGCTGAAGCTTTAGTACTTTGGCCATATCATTGGAAGACAAAATTCATTATAAAAGACCCACATGTTGGGAAAGATTGAAAGGCAAAAAAGGAAAAGGGAATAGTAGAGAATGAGATGGAAAAATAGCATCATGGAAACAATGAACATGAATTTGGACAGACTTTGAGAGATAATGAAGGGTAGAAGTGTCTGGCATTTTTTGGACCATGGGGTCATAAAGAGTGGGACATGACTGAATGACTGAACAAAAAAGATCTAGACTTTCTGATAGTCATGACCAGATATAAAATCTTATTTCCATATGCTCCCCCCAAAATCCCCAAAATAAAGAATACAAAAATAGCCCAGAACTTTTTGTTCTCAAAAAACTTTGAATCAACTGGTACATAATGGAGGAGTTATGAATTGGTTCAACATCCTAGAAAGCAATTTAGAAGTACTCTCTGAAAGTTACTAAACATTTATACTGTTTAACTGACTGATACTTCTATCATGCATGTATTCCAAAGAAGTCAACAATTTATGTGTTGACTCTATATGGGGAACAAAATCTACATGTATGCAAACATTCATAGTAGCAAAGAACTGAAAATAGAAGGAAAAGACTGAAAGTAAAATGGCTGTGTATCATAAGAAAGGGCTGAATAAATTATGGCATATAAAAGAAACAGATCAATACCTTGTATGAAAGAAATTATGAGAGAAATGGATTAAAAAACAACTGTGAAATCTTGTATAACATGATTCAAAGTGAAGTGAGCAGAAGTAGGAAAAATTTTATACACTGTCTACAAAAGGTAAAATAAAAAATTTAGGAACTCTGATCAATAAAATGAACCAATCATGACTCCATAAGACAAATCATAAGGCAGACCTCCTATCTGTAAGAAGAGAGTTGATGGACTAGAGGTTAAGAATGATACTTCACACTTACAGACAGTTGGTTTTGTACTATTGGTATGTAAATTTTACATTCCTTTTAAAGTCTATTTTAAAAAGTTGTTTCATATTCAATTTGAGTTTCTTGTATGTTTAAAATTTTTGGTCATTGGTGTTCGTTAAATTTGTAAATACAGATAGAGAGAGAGAGAGATGATAGATAGATAGATAGATTTCTTTTGAAAATGAAGAGCTATGTGAACTAAAAATGTTATTCCTGGAGAAGACAAATGAGGAATGTGAAGGTTGAGGAGGAAGGAGAGAGTAATAACTGTAGGAGGAAGTGAACATTATTTTGTGTCAAAAGACACTAGGTATAAGTAACTCAACATGTCAAACACTTTCTACCTAGTAGAGCTAATAATGTAGGAAACTTGTGCTCCAAGAAATATCTATAGCAGGCCCTATAGCACAGCCTGGATTAATATCTGCCTTGGATATTATGGAATTCATATTGGGAAGAACTTTATGATTTGCATAAGACTACATAATTTTTGTGCTGAAAATCATCTTAAAGGTCATTTAGTCCACCTTAATTTCATCCAGTGGAATATATATGTGTATACATATATATGTGTGTATACATATATTATAGATGAAATAATGTATATGTGCAAACATGCTAATAATAATGGATAGAACAATCCAGGATGAGAGTACTGTTATTATTCCCATTTTACAAATGAGGAAACTAAGACAGACAGACATTAAGTGGCTTTACTTAATATTGTATTGCTAATAAGAATTTGAGGTAGGGTTTGAAGTAAAGTCTTCCTGAATTCAGGTCCAGTGACTTCTCTGCTAGGCTTTCAAATTGTCTCTAGTCATCTTTATGTTAATAGTACATCATTTTATATCAATTAAATGATATATATCACACCATTTATAGCAAAAAATGGGAGACATTTAAATTTAGAATAAAATGTGAAAAACAAAATCCTTTGGTTGTGCAAATGATATATAGCAAGTAGCCTCAGCACAACAAAATGTGCAATTTATGCCTATGAACTCCCTCATACTCCATGGTATAAGGGAAACCATTTGATTGACTGTTGGCTGATTGATGACACTCCATAATTTAGTCAGCAAAGAGTGAGTGATAATCTGCTTGAAAAGCAGCTTTCTGAAAGAACACTGAAACCCAGAGCACCCAGAAATAGGCCATTAGTTTTCCAAGGAAGTATATAGGGGGCTAAAAATTTTTCATAAATCAGGTAGGAGACAAGAAACAGGCTAGGGGCAATTCAGTTTATAGCACTGGGAGCAAGTATTGTGCCTTTTAGTCCCTGGGTTAGAGTTAAGGCTTGTGGTTAGTTGAAGGAGCTCTGTCACCTAGTAAACATATTCTTGCTATGTCAGAATGGGGGAGGGGACTGAAATGAAAGGGAGACAGAGAGGTTTATTGATGAAACTTTTCAAGGCTTTGCTTAAGAGTCCTACCTACATAGAATATGACTGGAGGATAATAGTATCCTAAGAGAAGAACTCCAGCAATTGTATATATACATATATTTAATTCTTGGTAAATGCATTTTCTCATAAGAATTCTGCTTAGTAGGTAGTAGAAGTGTTGTTATACTCACTTTACAAATGAACAAAATGAAGCTAGTAAGTAACAAAACAGAGATTCAAACATTGGCTCCAAATCAATTTATCAATCAGTAACTAATCAAACACTTCTTGCTCTTAAGGAATGTACATTCTGGGATTGCAGCCAGCACAGCCCAGGAAGCACGGAGCATATGCAAAGCAGCCCAGAAAGTGTGGAATGCAGCCTGACATGGCAGGGATAGGACCTTGAACAGACTTCAGGGAGCCACCAGTAGCACCCGTTCCCAGATTGCTCAACCCACAAACACCTTCAAAGGTCAGTGGGAGGGCCCCTTCATCCAGGAGAGGGGAGCTCAGTCTGGTCCCCCAGCAGCAGCAGCTTCCATTTTTGGAGCCCTCTGCCTAGAGCCCTGGGGGAATTGAGCAGCTGATCTGAATTTCAGCCCTGAGTGGTAACCCTGAGGGACCCCCACTTAAAGCCCTTGGGGGAATTGAGCTACTGATCTGAATCTCAGCCCTGAGCATAGCCCTAACAAAGAACTCAAAAGTCAACTAAGTGGTTGGGAAAATGCCCCCAAAAGGAAAAAAGAATAAGAGAATAGAAGATTACTTTCCTGGTGAGCAGGTATTTTCTTCCATCCTCTTGGATGAGGAGGAACAATTTAGGTCTTCAGTGGAAGACTGAAAAGTCAAGGCTTCTGCAGGCAAAACCTCCAAAATAAATGTGCAATGGTCTTAGGCCATGGAATGACTTCAAAAGGATTTTGAAAATCAAGTAAGAGAGGTGGAGGAAAAATTGGAAAGAGAAATGAGAGTGATGCTAATAAATCATGAAAAGCAAGTCAACAGCTTGCTAAAGGAGACTCAAAAAATTACTGAAGAAATTAAAACTTTAAAAAATAGACTGACTCAAATTATAAAAAAGACCCAAAAAATCAATGAGGGGAAGAATGCTTTAAAGAGCAGAATTAGTCAAATGGAAGAGGAGGTTCAAAAGCTCACTGAAGAAAATAGTTTTTTAAAACTAAGAATAGAATAGATGGAATCTAATGACTTTATGAGAAATCAAGAAATTAAAAAACAAAACCAAAAGAATAAAAAAAAAAATAGAAGATAATGTGAAATAGCTCATTGCAAAAACAACTGACCTGGAAAATAGATCTAGGAGAGACAATTTAAAAATTATGGGACTACCTGAAAGGCATGATCAAGAAAAGAGCCTAGACATCATCTCTCATGAAATTATCAAGGAAAACTGCCCTGAGATTCTAGAACCAGAGGGTAAAATAAATATTGAAAGAATCCACCAATCACCTCCTTAAAGAAATCCAAAAAGAGAAACTCATAGGAATATTGTAGTCAAATGCCAAATTTCCCAGGTCAAGGAGAAAATATTGCAAGCAGCTAGAAAGAAACAATTTGAGTACTGTGCAAATAAAATCAGGATAACACAGGATCTGGCAGCTTCCATATTAAGGGATCAAAGGGCGTGGAATATGATATTCCAGAAGTCAAAGGAACTAGAATTAAAACTAAGAATCACCTACCCAGCAAAACTGAGTAAAATACTTCAGAGGAAAAAATGGTAATGCAATGATGTAGAGGACTTTCAAGCATTCCTGATAAAAAGACCAGAGCTGAAAAGTAAATTTGACTTTCAAACACAAGAATCAAGAGAAGCATTAAAAGGTAAATAGGAAAGAGAAATCATAAAGGACTTTCTAAAGTTGAACTGTATACATTCCTACATGGAAAGACTATATTTGTAACTCTTGAGACTTTCCTCAGTATTTGGGTAGTTGGAGGGATTATACACACACACAGACACACACAGACACACACAGACATACGTACATATAGACTGAGAGCACAGGGTGAGTTGATTAAGAAGGGATGATATCTAAAGAAATAAAATTAAGGGGTGAGAGAGGAATATATTGGGAGGAGAAAGGGAGAAATGAAATGAAGCAAATTATCTCTCATAAAAGAGGCAAGAATAAACTTATTGAATGGAGGAGAAAAGGGAGGAGGTGAGAAGGAAAAAGTGAAGCTTACTCTCCTCACCTTTGGCTTAAGGAGGGAATAACATATTCAATTTGCTATGAAAATCTATATTATACTACAGGAAAGTAGGGGAGAAGTAGGGGTAAGGGGGATGATAGAAGCGAGGGCAAATGGGAGAAGGGAGTAATTAGAGTAAACTCTTATGAGTAGAGACAAGGTCAAAAGAGAGAATAGAATAAATGGGGGACAGGAAAGGATGGAGGGAAATATAGTTAGTCTTATACAACATGACTATTATGGAAGTATTTTGTAAAACTACACATATGTAGCCTATATTGAATCGCTTGCTTTCTCAGTGGAGATGGGTGGTGAGGAAGAAAGGGAGAGAAGTTGGAGTTCAAAGCATTAGGAACAAATATTGAGAAATGTCCTTGCATACAACTGGGAAATAAGAAATAGCGGTAAGGGGTTATAGAAATCTATCCTGTCCTACAAGAAAAGAGAGAAGATGGGGATAAGGGAAGGGAGGGGTGGGATACAAGGAAGGACATATTGAGGGAAGGGGTAATCAGAATGTAAGACATTATGGGGTGGGGGAGGGGAGAGATGGGGAGAAAAGTTGAAACTGAAAATTTTGTGGAAATGAATGTTGAAAACTAAAAATTAATAAATAAGCATTTAAAATTAAAAAAAAGAACATAAAAATAGAAATGTACATTCTAATAGAGGAAACAATGTGTGCACATGCATACTCAGACACTTCCACACACAGAGGAATGCAAAACTCATACATAGTTATAATCAAAATACATGGTAATCCAGTTCAAAGTAACTTTGGAGACAAAAGTACTAGCAGGTGAAGATAAAGATAGAAGAAAAGTACTACTCAAAAATAATCTTATGAGCTGGGTTTCTTACCTGCCCCACAATAATTCTTCCAGAAAGCTTACTTTCAGATGTAATGAAATTATTTTGCATACATACATTATACCATATATCACATAACCAGCAAGATAGAATATAGTACTTCAGGTGAAATGGACATTTAATAAAATAAAGAATTTTAAAGCACTTCTGAAGAAAGGATTAGAGCTGAATGATATGTGATCACTGGTAAAAATCTTAGCTCCTTTGTGTTCCAGAATATCATATTCCTGGCCAGCCTCTTCTTTAAGGTAGAAAAGACTAAATCTTGTGTGATCCTGACTGTGACTTCGGTTGGTATCATGCTATACTCTTGACTAGAGTATTTGCACCACACAAATAGTGTCAGGTCATAATAATATGAGATTATAATATTAGGTCCACTGACTACCATAAACTTGGTTTATACCTAGTAAATGTGAAAGATATGAAGAATAACCTACCAAGTGAAAAAAACAATCTTACAAAGAATGGAGCTAGTTTATTAATGAACGTTTGAATGGATGCATGATCATGGTACAGATGAATAACTCTTATGCGGAAAAATATAAAAAGGAGGTCATAAAGGGGAACTATAGACTCTTAGCAGGGTGAGAAAATGGAGGACCAAAGAGTGATGGTTATAACCATATTATTATTCCCCATGAAGGACCTCAGAGATAGGTGATTTTCCTTAGTTTCAGTGGATTGGTTTACAGAAAGGATCACAATTTCTCTTAGAAACTCTTTTTAAAATAATTACTTCATTGTTTTCAGTATTCTAAAATCACTTCCAAATATATTAGATTTTTCCCTCCCTCCCCCTCCTTCTCTGCTTCCTTCTCACTCCCTTCCTGAGACGGCTTGCAATCTTATATAGGTTCTACACATACATTCCAATTAAATACAATTTCACCATACTCATGTTGACTAGAAGAATTAAAATGAAAGGGAGAAACCATAAAACAAAACAAAAAATAACACAAAAGAAAATGATCTGCTTCATTCTGTGATCAAATTTCAAAGTTCTTTCCCTAGATGTGGAAATGAGTTGCCTCAAAAGTCCATTGGGAATTTTTTAGGTCCTTGTATTGCTATGAAGGACTAAGTCTACCAGAAAAATTCCTCACACAATATAGTTGTTGCTGTGTACAATGTTCTCCTGCTTCTTCTCTTTTCAGTCAGCATCAGTTCATATCAGTCTTTCCAGACCTCTCTAAAGTCTTCCTGTTCATTACTTCTTTTTCTTTTATTATTTAACTTTTAACATTCATTTTAACAAAATTTTGGGTTTCAAATTTTCTCCCCTTTTGTCCCCTCCCCCCCGCAAACACCGAGCATTCTAATTGCCCCTATCACCAATCTGCTCTCTCTTCTATCATCCCTCTCTGCCCTTGTCTCCATCTTCTCTTTTGTCCTGTAGGGCCAGATAACTTTCTATACCCCTTTACCTCTATTTCTTATCTCCTGCTGGCAAGAACAGTACTCGACAGTTGTTCCTAAAACTTTGAGTTCCAACTTCTTTACTTCCCTCCCTCCCCACTCCTTCCCTTTGGAAGGCAAGCAATTCAATATAGACCAAATCTGTGTAGTTTTGCAAATGACTTCCATAATAGTCGTGCTGTATAACACTAACTATATTTCCCTCCCTTCTATCCTGTCCCCCATTACTTCTATTCTCTCTTTTGATCCTGTCTCTCCCCATGAGTGTCGACCTCAAATTGCTCTGCCCTCCCCATGCCCTCCCTTCCATCATCACCCCCCACCCTGCTTATCCCGTTATCCCCCACTTTCCTGTATTGTAAGATAGGTTTTCATACCAAAGTGAGTATGCATTTTATTCCTTCCTTTAGTGGAATGTGATGAGAGTAAACTTCATGTTTTTCTCTCACCTCCCCTCTTTATGCCTCCACTAATAAGTCTTTTGCTTGCCTCTTTTATGAGAGATAATTTGCCCCATTCCATTTGTCCCTTTCTCCTCCCAATATATTTCTCTCCCACTGCTTCATTTCATTTTTTTAAGTTATGATCCCATCCTTTTCAATTCACTCTGTGCACTGTCTCTATGTGTGTGTGTGTAATCCCACCCACTACCCAGATACTGAAAAGTTTCAAGAGTTACAAATATTGTCTTTCCATGTAGGAATGTAAACAGTTCAACTTTTATAAGTCCCTTATGACTTCTCTTTGCTGTTTACCTTTTCATGCTTCTCTTGATTCTTGTGTTTGAAAGTCAAATTTTCTTTTCAGCTCTGGTCTTTTCATCAAGAATGCTTGAAAGTCCTCTATTTCATTGAAAGACCAATTTTTCCCCTGAAGTATTATACTCCGTTTTGCTGGGTAGGTGCCTCATGGTTTTAGTCCTAGTTCCTTTGACTTCTGGAATATCCTATGCCATGCCCTTCGATCCCTTAATGTAGAAGCTGCTAGATCTTGTGTTATCCTAATTGTATTTCCACAATACTTGAATTGTTTCTTTCTAGCTGCTTGCAATATTTTCTCCTTGACCAGGGAACTCTGGAATTTGGCCACAATGTTCCTACGAGTGTCTCTTTTTGGATCTCTTTCAGGAGGTGATCAGTGGATTCTTTCAATATTTATTTTGCCCCCTGGTTCTAGAATCTCAGGGCAGTTTTCCTTGATAATTTCATGAAAGATGATGTCTCGGCTCTTTTTTTGATCAAGGCTTTCAGGTAGTCCCATAATTTTTAAATTGTCTCTCCTGGATCTATTTTCCAGGTCAGTTGTTTTTTCTAATGAGATATTTCACATTATCTTCCATTTTTTCATTATTTTGGTTTTGTTTTGTGATTTCTTGGTTTCTCATAATGTCATTAGCCTCCATCTGTTCCATTCTAATTTTGAAAGAACTATTTTCTTCAGTGAGCTTTTGAATCTCCTTTTCCATTTGGCTAATTCTGCTTTTGAAAGCATTCTTCTCCTCATTGGCTTTTTGAACCTCTTTTGCCAATTGAGTTAACCTATTTTTCAAGGTGTTATTTTCTTCAGCATTTTTTTGGGTCTCCTTTGGCAGGGTGTTTAATTGTTTTTCATGTTTTGCTTGCATGTCTCTCATTTGTCTTCCCAGTTTTTCCTCCACCTCTCTAACTTGATTTTCAAAATCCTTTTTGAGCTCTTTCATGGCCTGAGCCCATTGAGTGCGCTGGGATACAGATGCCTTGACTTCTGTGTCTTTCCTTGATAGTAACCATTGTTCTTCCTCATCAGAAAGGAAGGGAGGAAATGTCTGTTCACCAAGAAAGTAACCTTCTGTAGTCTTATTTCTTTTCCCTTTTCTGGGCATTTTCCCAGCCAGTGACTTGACTTCTGAATATTCTCTTCAGACCCACTTCTCCTTCAGGTCCACCCAGCCAGCGCTTGGGGTCAGAGATTCAAATGCTGCTTCCCAGCCTCAGGGCTTTGGGCAGGGGGCAGGGCTGCTAGTCAGTGTGAGATTAAGTTCAGGTGCTCAGGTAGGGGCAGGGCTGCCACATGGGCTCACTTCCCTCAGGGGGTTTATGCAGAGACCTTCAACAATGGATCTGGGCTCCTGCCTGCTTGGGGAGCCCCAGTCTGCTCCCACCTCTGCTGTTGCCTCCCGAGGGGGCCTGAGTTATGGGGGCACCCCACTCCTCTCTCGACCCACCAAAGAGACACTCTCACTGACCCCCATCACCTGTGGGTGGAGGGACCCGCGCGGCCACTGGAGATTCCATCCCTGAAGCACTCGGATCTGCTCCTCCCGGTGCCGCATGGCCACAGCAGGGCTGGGCTCGGCTCCACGTCCACAGCGTGACAGACCTTTTGCGAAAGGTTTACAGGGCTCTCTGGAACAGAAATCTCATCTGCCCCATTGTTCTGTGGCTTCTGCTCCAGAATTCACCAGGAGTTCTTTTTTTCAGATGTTCTATGGGCTGTGGGTTCGGAGCTATGTGTATGTGCATCTTTCTACTCCACCATCTTAGCTCCACCCCCCCTGTTCATTACTTCTTATAGCACAATAGTATTACATAACATTCATATGCCAAAACTTGTTCAGTTACTCCCCAATTGATGGACATCCCCTTGATTTACAGTTTGTGGCCACCACAAAGAGAGCTGCTATAAATATTTTTGTACACATGGAACCCTTTCCCATTTCTATAATATCTTTAGAATTGAGTCCCAGAAGCAATATTACCGGGTCAAAGAGTATGTACATTTTTGTAGCCCTGTGGGCATAGTTCCAAATTGCTCCCCAGAATGGTTGGATTAACTCAGAGCTCCAACAATGAATTAGTGTTCCAACTCTCTCATATCTTCTCCAGCATTTATCACCTTCCTGTTTTGTCATGTTAGCCAATCAGATAGGTATGATATGGTACCTCAGAGTTGTTTTGATATGCATCTCTCCAATCAATAGTGATTTAGAGCATTTTTTTCAAATGACTATAGATAGCTTTAATTTCTTCCTCTGAAAACTGCCTGTTCATATCCTTTGACCTAGAAATTCTGAATGAATGTAATGGAATACTCTTTTGCTATGAGAAATGATGAACAAGGGGGTAGAGTCAAGATGGTGCTGTAGAAAGACAGAAGTCTTCTAGTTCTCCCCCCATAGCCCAAAAAATACCTTTAAAATGATCTTTAACAAATTCTGGAGCAGCAGAAACCACAAAATGACAGAGTGAAAGAGATTTCCAGACCAAGATAGCCTCAAAAGTGGATAGGAATCACACGGGCTGGGAGCAGAGTGCATACCAGCCTTGGATGAGAGGCACTAGCAGGCCTCAAGTGTAGAATCCCTGGCAGCAGCTGAGCTTCCCAGATTATTCAACCCACAAATGCCAAAGACAACTTCAATTGTCAGTGAGAAAGTGTTTTCACTTGGTTAAGAAGGGAATGAGGTATGAACCCAGGGGCTACCAAGGCAGCAGAGATCGCTGTAGCACAGCATCTATTTTAGGAATCCTTTGCCTAAAGCCCCTGGAGGAATTAAAGAGTTGATCTGGATCTCAGCCCTGAGTGGCAGTCTTGGGATGAGGAGGATCATGCTGGCATGGTGGAGCTGGAGGCGCTTGTGGAGAGGGAGCCCCGCTCACAGATTCTGGGCAGAAAAGCTCTGTTGCACCAGTCTTGGAATGGAGTGCAGCCTAGCCTTGGTCACACAGCATCAGCAGGAATAGAACTTAGCAGGACTTGGGAGCAGAAACCCCAGCAGCAACTGTGGTTCTCAGATTGCTGAACCCACAAATGCCAAAGACAGCTTCAAAGATCCTGGGCAGAAAAGCATGCGGTAGCTCCCAGACTACGGCATGGTCCCTTTAATTGTGCCAGCTTGGAGGAACTGAGAACTTGTAGGTCCCCAGAGTGTACCATCCTCTTGACAAAGGACTCAAAAGACAAGTAACTAACTGGGAAAATGCCCAAAAGCAGGAAAAAAAAAATAAGACTTAAGAAGGCCACTTTCTTGGTGAATAGATATTTTTTTCCATTCTTTTTGGTGAGGAAGAACACTGCTTACCATCAGAAGAAACCTGAAAAATCAAGGCTTCTGCATCCAAAACTTCCAAAATAAATATGCAATGGTCTCAGGCCATGGAAGAGCTCAAAAAGGATTTTGAAAATCAAGTAAGAGAAGTGGAGGAAAAATTGGGAAGAGAAATGAGAGCAATGCAAGAAAATCATAAGTGAGTCAACAGCATGCTAAAGGAGACCTGAAAAATACTGAAAAAAATAACACCTTTAAAAATAGACTAACTCAATTAGCAAAAGAGGCCCAAAAAGCCAATAAGGAGAAGACTGCTTTAAAAAGCAGAATTAGCCAAATGGAAATAGAGGTTCAAAAGCTCAATGAAGAAAATAGTTCTTTAAAAATTAGAATGGAGCAGATGGAAATTAATGACTTTATGAGAAATCAAGAAATTACAAAACAAAACCAAGAGAATGAAAAAAATCAAAGATAATGTGAAATATCTCATTGGAAAAACAACTGACCTGGAAAATAAATCCAGGAGTGACAACTGAAAATTTATGGGACTGCCTGAAAGCCATAATCAAAAAAAAGATCCTACACATCATTCATGAAATTATCAATAAAAATTGCCTTGATATTTTAGAACCAGAAGGTAAATAAATATCGAAAGGATCCACTAATCACCCCCCAAAGAGATTCAAAAAGAGAAACACCTAGGAATATTGCAGCCAAATTCCAGAGTTCCCAAGTACAGGAGAATATATTGGAAGCAGCTGGAAGGAAACAGTTCGAGTATTGTAGAAATTCAATCAGGATAACACAAGATCTAGCAACTTCTATATTAAGGGATCAAAGGTCTTAGAATATGATATTCCAGAAGTCAAAGGAACTAGAAATAAAACCAAGAATCACCTATCCAGCAAAACTGAGTAAATACTTCAGGGGGAAAAGTGGTCATTCAGTGAAGTAGAAGACTTTCAAGCATTCCTGATGAAAGGATCAGAGCTAAATAATAAATCTGACTTTCAAACACAAGAATTAAAAGAAACATGGAAAAGTAAACAGGAAAGAAAAATCACAAGGAATTTACTAAATTTGAACTGCTTACATTCCTACATGGAAAGATAATATTTGTAACTCTTAAGACTTCTCAGTATTTGGGTAGGTGGGGAGATTATACACAAACACATACACACACACACATATACACACACACATATATATAAAGAGCATAATGTGAATTTAATAGGATGGATGATGTCTAAAAAAATAAAATTAAGGGGTGAGAGAGGAATATATAGGGAGGAAAAAGGGAGAAATGGAATGTGGCACATTGTCGCTTATAAAAAGGGGAAGAAAAAGCTTTTTCAATGGAGGGGTAAAGGGGGGAGGTGAGAGGGGAAAACTGAAGCTTACTCTCATCACATTTGGCTTAAGGAGGAAATAGCATGCACACTCACTTTGGTGTGAAAATATATCTTACACTACAGAAAGTAGGGGAGAAGAGAATAAGTGAGGTGGGAGACATGATAGAAGGGAGAGCAAATGGAAGGAAGGAGTAATTAAAAGTAAAAACTTTTGGGGATAGACAAGGTAAAAAGAGAGAATAGAATAAATGTGGGGCAGGATAGTATAGAGAGAAATATAGTTAGTCTTAAACAACATAAGGATTATGGAAATCTTGTGCAAAACTACTATATTGAATTACTTGCCTTCTTAGTGGGAATGGGTATGGAGGGAGGAAGGGAGAGAAGTTGGAACTTAAAATTTTAGGTATGAATGTTGAGAATTGTTTATGCATGTGGATGGGGAGAATGGGTAATCAGAATACATAGCATATTGGGGTGGGGGATTGTGGAGAAAATTTGGGGAGAAAATTTGGAACTCAAATTTTTGCGGAAATGAATGTTGAAAACTAAAAATAAATAACATTAAAAAAAAAGAAACGATGAACAGGAAGACTTCAGAGAGGCCAAGAAAGACTTATATGAACTGATGCTGAGTGAAAGGAGCAGAACTAGGAGAACTTTGTACACAGCAACAACCACAGCATGCAAGGATTTTTTCTGGTATACTTAGCCCTTCACAGCAATGCAAGGACCTAAAAAATTCCCAGTGGACTTGAGGCAAAATGATTTCCACATCCAGAGAAAGAACTATGGAATTGCATCACAACTGAAGCAGACTGTTTTCTGTTGTGTTACGTTTGTTTGAGTTTGTTGTTGCTTTTTTTTCTTTTCATGTTTTCTCATATTCATTTTAATTCTTCTATACAACATGACTAAGGTGAAAATGTATTTATTGAGAATGTATGTGTAGGACCTATATGAGATTGTAAGTCATCTTGGGGAGGGAGAGGGAGGGAAGGGCAAAGGAAAGGGGAGGGATGGGGCAAAAATCTAAGATATATGGAAGTGATTTTAGAATCCTGAAAACAAAGAAATTAATTTTTTAAAAAAAGAACAAAACACTTAGGGGAAGATGAGATCTATTCAGGAAGGGTAGACTTTGCTTAAACCAAACATGAATTAGCTTTTTAAGTTAGCAAATTTTAAAAGTAACACAATAACTTTGAAATCAAGATACTGGGGCAAGCTGAGTATAGAAAAAAATATGTTTCACATAGAAAAGGGTATTATAAAAGAAATTTTGGCATTTTTAAGGTAAATAGAATAGATGAATAGACACTAATTCTCCAAAACCGACGAAATAATTATAAGAAGGAATACATATGCAAAAAGGCAACTGTATATCAATGCTAGTATAGGAAAACAAGTTTATAAGGATCCAGCATGACATGATGAATAGAGAGTTGCCCTCAGAACAGTGAAAATCTAAATTCTGCTCCCAACTTTGACACATGCTGTTTTTCTGATCCTGGAAAAGTTGTTTAATCTCTCAGTGTATCAAGCAATGCTACAACATGCATAATTTGCCAATTTGAATTACTGTGTGGAATTTCTTCACTGGGGATCTCCCTATTCAAATGAAATTGAAGGTTCAGATCCAAAATAGAACTAACAAATGTAGAATCTAGTTTCATAAATGCAGTAAATTAAACACTTAAAGCAAGGAAGGACCTTAAGAAAGTTGACATTTAAAGAAGTAAAGAAAGAAGAATATTAAACAGGTTATAATGAATGCTGGCCACAACACCTAAAAAAATGTCAGGAATGTAGTGATATAATGAGTATATGTGATGATGTTTATAACTATTCAAGGGATATAATTTAATACTTTAAAATATTGAATGTTTTCAGAACTATGGATATATTTTCACCACTGACACAGTGGTATTCTCTACTCCACAGCATAATGGATAGTCTTCATGACCAAAAAGAATTATCATCTGTTGGCCCTATTTCTGGTAATGAATCTTTCCAACTATTTGTTTCCTCACTTCACTCTACATCAGTTCATATAAGTTTCCTGAAATTTCTTTGAATTCTTCACACTCATAATTTCTCGTATCTCAGCAGTATTCCATTATATTCATATATCATTTTTATACTGTAGTAAGTGCTATCATACGTATTTCCTCCTCCTGTCTTAGACCTGTGTCTTGGTCTTTATCACTGACCTCTTCGAGTATGTGACTGGTAGTATAATTATTGGATCAAATGGAATTTATATTTTAAGGAATTTTATTATAATCTTTCCCAAAATGATTGAAATAATTCACAGTTGCACCAATAATGCATTCGTGAGTATGCTTTCTCATAACTCTCAAATATTTAACATTTTTAGCTTTGGTAGTCTTTGCTAAAAGGCATGATAAAATTTGGACTTCATTTCATTGTAGCTCATTATTAGTAGTAGTTTGGAACATCAGTTCATGTAGTCATTGATAACCTGCATTTCTTCTTTTGAAAAATGATTTTTCACATTCATTCATCATTTATCTATTGGTAATCACTTGTGTAACAGAGCTATTCATAACATTAGCAACAACAGTGAGTACTTATATACCACTTTAAGTTTTGAAAAATTGCTTTACCAGTTTCTAATTTTATTCTCACAACAAGCCTAAGAATTAGCTTCTATTCTGATTCCCCTTTTGCAGATGAGAAAACTGGTGTAGAGATCAAGTTACTTGCCCACAGTCACAAACGTTAGTAAGTTTTTCAGGCCAGATTTGAACTTAGGTCTTATTTACTCAAGACACACCACTCTATACACATTGGCATCTAGATGACTGGGATGTAAACTAATGAGAATGCAAATTCCTTTAGATGAGTGGTAGTTTCATTTTCTGTAACCTAAGCACTTAGCGCACTACTTGACATAGAATTGGCAATTAGAAATGTTTGTTGGTGAAATGATTTAGTAGAGATCATTGCTGTAATGCTTTCCCCCAATCTTTCAATTACAGTTGTATTAATTCTGTTTATATTAAGTTCAAGTTTAGTTAACTGAAGTTGTTAATTTTATCTTCCCTCATCACTTCTGTCTCTTATTTATTTAATAATTTCCTTGTGGCTATAGTTATATTCAGTATCTCTTTCTATTTATTCATGAAAATATTGACAGCCATTTATTAACTTCTCATTATGTTCCTGATACTGAGCTATGCACAGGAAACATAAATATGATTACTAAAATTTACCACCTTACAAATACTTATATTCTAAAGAGGGAGATAATATGCACATATATAAATATAAGAATCAAAAATTTAAAATGAACAAATGAAAACATATACAAAGTAGTTAAATAGAAAATAGTTCCCAGGTATGACTCTAGCAGTTTTGTTATTAAAAAAAAAAATTCATTTCTAAAAAAAAATTGTGACCTTTTTGTTTATTTCATGCAACAATTTTAAATTATTTCTAGGGAGGAATATGTTATAAACCATTGGTCCCAATCTAATTTATGTGAGACTCTATGGGGTTTTCTCAGTAGTGTCTCTAACTTATTTTTCTTGTTCAATATTGAATCCTTAATTCAATAGTTGGTGCCCTTTGGCTTGTGGAATACTAGGCAACCACATTCAATTCATTGTGAGTCTTTCTTACTTTGTAATGGTTAATTAGTACTAAATTATTATCTTCTCTTGGCGTATTCTTAAAGTATACATATAGTTAATGATGAAAAGAGAATAAATCTTCCCAATATGTCTATCAAATTAAACAGTATTCTAGCAGCTTATCCTCAAAATGAGAATTTTATAAAAAACAGGAATTGATTGAAGAAAATTTCTCACTTTCTACCATGTAGTACCATTTTCTAATTTTAAAACCTAATTTTGTTTTTCCTTGCAGTAAGATAGCTAATCATTTTATTTTGATATTTAATGATTTGATTATGACATTCACATTAGCCTTTTCTATGTAAAGACATAGACTTTTATATCTAGAAGCGATTTTAGATAGCATCTTATCTAACTGCCTTTTTTATACAGAAATAGAAATCTAGGGAAGTTTAATCTTTCAATAAATCAATTCACCAATCAGCACTTATTTATTAATAGAATAATACGGGTGAGGAACAGTTCTAAGTATTGAGCATGCAAAAACAAAATGATCCAGACCTTTACCTCAGATGGATTACATTTGAATTGTGTAGGCAACATGCACATGCAAGTACTTCTTATGTTTTTCTGCTTGGTCTCAGAGGGCATAATTAGAAGCAAGAGAGGAAATATTATGAAGAAGTTAATTAAATATTTTATAAAGTAGATCTTTCCCCATGATGAACTGTCAAAAAGGTAGTAGGCTGAATTGGGAGATAGTAAGTTACATTCAATGTCCCTCCCTACTCTCAACTTCTACAATTCTGTGATAAGGAATTTTCCCAAGATTTCATCACCAAATTTGATGTTCTTAACTATTAGAATTAAAAATGTTAATTGCTTTTTACAAATATTTTCAGTGCATAGCGTAGCTATAAATAGATGGAATTCCACTTGTATTTTTCAAATCCATATAATTTAGTTATGTGATTTAACAACAGTACATTTTATGCAAGTCATCCTTATTCTTCTTAGGATTATATTATGCTATAAATTATAATATATTAAAATATATCATGATTTATATTGTATCATAAAATATATATTACATTATATAATTTGCATAATTAGGCTTATTTTAACCAAATATTAGGAATCATTTTTATACTGATACTAACAACAAAGCTCATCTTGTATTATATAATATCATTACTCACAAAGTATTTTTACAAGAAAAAAATAAAATGCTACCTATCAAAAGAAACCTTTAATTGGAAGAATCAGGAAAGAATAATAAAGATCGAAACTAGGGCCTTAATTCACCATATTATACTTCAGTAACCTTGTTGGCATGAAAACGACAACAGTAGATTCATTCATGTGGTCAGTTGTGGCATGTGCAATAAATGTATATAATTCTGCATTGTAATCTGTAATTCCTAGAGCTGAGTGCTATATGGGCTACATGAACTATTTAAAAGATTTATTTCCTAGTTGCCTTTTGGACTATCAATAATTCTTGTTTATGACAAAGGCAATAAAAATGTCAACTTTAATATTTATCTGATACTGAAACCATCACATAACTATCAGCTCTCCTTGGCCATTGTTCAGAATATTGTTTTGAACTCAAAAGGTAATGCAGTCTTTTAAGCAAAGCACTTTAGCATTTACATTTTCAGAGTGAACAGAAAAAGTTATATAATGGAGAGCATGATTTAACATATACTGAGTTGTTTCCCCACCTTTTTATCAGAGTTACTGAAACTGGGTAGTGATTAAAAGGCACCTTATTTTTACTCTAAGGTACCAAATTAGACACACTTCATAAAATAGCCTTATAGAAAACAGCAAAATGCCCATTATATGGTTTAGATTTTACTTGGTGTCGTTCTCTAAAAATTCCACTGCTAGTAACCACCACCAACAAAATACACATCCTACATTAACTAGTATGAATTAATTAGCCACCTCACTAGTGCTAAGATCATCTTTCTGACTTCCCAGGGAGAAAAAAAGACAGTTGTAATAGAAGCTACTATAAAAGAGAAATAAAGAATTGGGTTGAATAAGGAGAGGGTAATTTTGAGGTGATCTAAAAGGATTCGAATATGGAGAGCAGAAGTGGAATTCAGGTATGTGAAATTAAGAATACTTTCAGATAAATTCAAAAAAAAAAAATGAACCAAAAGGATATTTTACTCCAGATTCTCTTTTTTCATTTTGTGTAAGAGATGGTACAAAAACAATAGAAGAGTCTGGGTTTTGAGGGTTATAAAAAGGGAGAACAAAATTAAGAATTTTTTTTTTTTTAGTGAGGAGTCTGGACTTGTGAAGAAGACCAAAACTAAACTTGTGAGAAGAAAAAATATTGATACTTGAGGATGAACTGCTGAATAACTGGAGCTGAGAAAGATAAATAAAAAACTCATTTTGAAGGAAGATTCCATGTGAAGAAACTTAGAACTGAAGAGTAAGTGCCCGAAAAGAAATATTAAAAGAAAAGGAAAAACAGAAGCAAGTTGCCTAGGCCAAGTAAAAAAAAGGTAGAGAAAACCAGAGGATAAATAAAACAAGTTGCTAAAGTAAACTGTTAAGTGAATCCAATTAGTAAAATTAGTGAAAGAAGTGATAAAGAGGAAAATAAAATAAGGAGGATTTTTATATACACAAATGTTCATATACAGTAAAATTATTGAAACAAATAAGTAATAAAGAGGAAAATAAAGAAGTGTGTAGGAAAATAGTCTGTGTATGTGTATTCATGTGTATATATGTATAAGTACACAAACATACACACTTACATATATTCAAGTAAGCATATATATGCATACATATTTATATATATATGCATGTGTGTATAAAAATTTATTATTAAAAGAAAAGAAGTATGTATGATCCTTAGGTTATTAAGAGAGAATTAAAGGCTAAACACGTCTTACTGAGGAGCTTCAGAGCTGTGATAGAAATCAATATATATACATACACATATATATATAGCTTCAGAGCTGTGGTAGATATATATATATATATATATATATATATATATAAATAGATATAGATATAGATACAGAGATGATAGATAGATAGATAGATAGATAGATAGATAGATAGATAGATAGATGATAGATAGATAGATACCTAAAAGCAGTTTAAAAAAATAAGGATGAGTGCCTCTACCATGAAGGAGATAAAGGGACATTTTGGAGCGAATGTGCAGTATTTGTATTTCTGCCATAGAGTAAGTGACTTTTACCTTTTATCTAAATGTAGGCTGGACTTTCTCCTTGAAGAATTGAAGTACATAAAAAAATATTTTGCACAATCATAAGTCAGGGAATCAAATAAATTATTCTGAAAAAAAGTGGACCTTTATTAGGTATAGAGAATTTTTGAAAAAGAAAACGAGTAAAGTAAAAATAAATAAGAAATTTAAGGACTTGAAAGTGAATTTTGTAACAGCTAGATTCATAGATGTTTGATGCTTATTGAATTGGAGTAGACAGGATTGTTTATATTTCTCATCTGTGCATAGAACCTTCATGATAATAGGCCATTAGGCTAAAACAACACAAATTTTTAAAAGACAGAATTATTAAACACAACTTGTACTGACCCCAATGCAACAAACAATAATTAATAATGAATTTTTAAAAAAGTAGCTCATACCATTCCTGCAGAAAAGATGAAGAAAATTCAGCTAGATCATAATACAATGAGAGAGATTAAAAATTGACTAGATGGAGTGTGTGGTTGAATCCAATACAATGAAATAAGTATAGAGAAATTGAGGCCTAGAGAGATCAAGTCATATTATATCCTCATTTCTAGTTAATCCAGTCCTAGAACTAGAGCCTAGCTTTATATTTTTACTCTCTTGCTTATACTGGATCATATATGATCACCAGGAAGTGACAATATGGTAAGATGACAATATAACATAATTATCTTTTTGATAAGTGAATCAAAGGATGAAATAGCCTTCTCTAAGTTGTTTTCTTACTCTGTTAAAAACAAAGAAAGCCTTCTTTTCCGTTGTTATTATCAGTATCTTTTGTCTTATCAACAGTATAAAAAATATCTTTTTGCTCTGCATCATTATTTTAAAGGTTCACAGACGTTCAACCACAACCCATTTTTCTATCATAAATATCCAGAATTTTTTCAAAGAATGTGAAAGATGAGCATTACTCATTAATTTTAAAATGTTTTGGTACCTTTGTGGGTCATTTGTAATCACCAACAATTCTTTACTATTATCACAAAGGCCGGAAACATTAACATCAGTTTAAATTTTTCCTCAAATTTTATTTAATATATGACTTTGAAAAGAATTTTAGGTACCAGTGGCATTAAAAATGGCAATTCTGAAATTCTTAGTCCTCAATAGTTCTTGCATTATTCATGAATTACCTTATGAAATCTTCTATAATAATATTTCATAAATTGAGTAACACCCTTGTTCATTTGCTATAGAACTAAAATTGAATTTTCATGCATGAAGATATTCAGAGATAGTTTAGAATGAATCATCTCCGAGGTCTCTTCCAACTCTAATAGTTTGTGAGTCTCCATTTTATTCCATTCTCAATAATTTATAACAGAGTTGACCCTTACTTATAAATAGTAGAAATGTTAAATATTTGATCTATTAGTTTTAAAATTACTATTTATCATAGGATTATAGATATACAGCTGGAAGGGACCTTAGAGGCAATCTACTACAACTCCTTAATGTTTGCAAATGAGGAAACTGAGACCAAGTTCAGACAGTTGATAAGTGGAATCATCTAAATTTTAGCCCAAGTGATCAGGCTCCAGATCTGGTGTCCTTTCCATTTAAATAGGTTGACTTAATCTTGAGTTACTCTCCTGAAGTTTCATTTTGAATTCTATTGTGATGTAATACATAAGAATAAGTCTGGACTATTGAAGGTTATGCTAATGAAGATAAATCTCTGATATTCTACCAATGTTCAAGGCTTTGAGTCTAAATCTCATAATAACCTATGTGTCTAATACATAAGGACAAAATAAGAGCAAGCATGGAAGAAATAATCTCCAGTATACGGTATACTTGGTCTGTGGCATGAAATTCAAATAGAAATGGATACCTCTGGGATATATCTTAACATAGAAAATCACAAGTTAATATAATAATGTCATTTTATATTTTTATTTAGGTTGCTAAACATTTCCCAATTACATTTTAATCTAGTTCTTCTTTACTGGGAAGTTTTGCATACAGCTTTTAGCTCAAAGCAAGTTTGACATCTTGGTACATAGGAATTTTTTGTTTGCTTGGTGTAGGTGCCAGTGATCCATCAGAGAGACAATTTGCAAAAAGCCCTTCAGCCTAGTACAAACATTTCGGTTCAGTCCAATTCATCAAGAACTTATTTGAGCCCCTACTATGTATCACATACTATGCTAGCGAAGTGGGAAGACAAAGACAATTCTTGCTCTCAAGGAGTTCCTATTCTCTCTCTTTCTCTCTCTCCCCCCTCTCTTTCTCTTCTCTCTCTCTCTCTCTCTCTCTCTCTCTCTCTCTCTCTCTCTCTCTCTCTCTCTCTCTCTCTCGCATATATGTGTGTGTGTGAATTAAAATAATTTTGAGCTACCCCTTACACCAATCATTTTGACTAACATGAAATAAATGATAAATACTCGAGGGAATATGGGAAAATAGGGACACTAATGCATTGTTAGAGGAGGTAAAACTAGTCTAAACATTCTAGAGAACAATTCAGAACCATGCTCAAAGGGCTATAAATCTGTGCATATCCTTTAACTCAGCAATACCACCACTAAAACTGTATCCCAAAGAAATCAAAGAAAACAGAAAAGGACCTATATGTACAAAGGTATTTATAGTAGCTCTTTGTCATATTAAAAAAATTGGACATTATAATAAGTAGGATCATTTCAGAAAAAAAAAAATATCTGGAGACTGACATGAACTGATGCATAGTGAAGTAAATAGAACCAGAAGAATATTGTACACAGTAATGTAATAGGAATAGTGTAAGATGATCAACTTAGCTATGTGTGAATGAATTAGCTATTCTCAACAATAAAATGATCTAGGACAATCCAAAGAACTAATGACGAAGTATACTATCCACCTCCAGAGAAAGAACTGGTGTTGTTTAAATACAGACTGAAGCACCCTATTTTTTTATTTTCTTTCATTTTTTTTCTTTTAATCTAGTCTTCTTATGCAAAATGACTAACAAGAAAACGTTTTACACTATTGCACCTGTATAGCCTATATCTGCTTATTGTCTCAAGAAGGTAGTAGTGGCAGGAGGGAGGGAGGAACAGAATTTGGAACTCAAAACTTCAAATAAAATTGTTTAAAATATTGGAAATTGAGTAGATGCCTATCAATTGCTGAATCTCTGAACAAGTTGTGTTATATGATTGTAATGGAATAATATTGTGATATGAGAAATGATGAGCAGGGTGGTTTCAGAAATACTGAGACCATCTATATGAACTGTTACATAGTGAAGGGAGAAGAGCCAGAATACCACTGTACACAGTAACAATAATATTATAATAGTGATCATCTGTAAAAGACAACTACTCTGATCAATGCAATGATCCAAGGCAATTCTGAACAACTCATGATGAAAAATTTATGCAAATGAAGCATATTTTTTCACTCTATTTTTCTTGCTAATTTTTGAGAATTGGTCAATGTGGAAATGTCTTATATCACATCACATGTATGACTGATATTAAATTATGTGTCTTCTCAATATGTAGGTAAGAGGCTGGAGGAAAGGAAAGAATTTCAAAATGAAAATTTTAGAAAAGAATGTTAAAAATAAATAAAAACTTGAAAAGAAAAATATTATAACTGATTTATGCCTTGCCTCTCTAGTCCAAGTCAAAGATAATCTTTTTCCTCATTCAGCATTCTCCTTTTAATTATTGCCACATAAGGACTGTTGCTGGTGGATTCTGATATTTTTTAATGTGCCAAACACTACCAAAATATACATATATACATGCATACATGCGTAAATGTGTGTGATCTATTCTATTCTCATTCAATAATCATCAAACACCTGGCATATTTAAATGTTCTAAAAATATATTCAGGTCCCTTATTTCTCTCTTGTGGATTTTTCTTTTTGTTTAGATTTGTCTATGTATGAAAAGGATACATTGAAGTACCCCTCTAGTATAGTTTTCTGTATATTACTCTGGAACTACCTTTGGAATGACACCAAAGAAGCATTCTTGCCATTACTTTCTTCAAACTTTGTCTGCAGATATGAGTAAGAGTAGAGTGCTAGTAGACATAGGAACTGCTAGCCAGCTGACAACCTCTGCTTATTCAGCGTGAAAAACCTCCAAGCTCAACTTTGGTCTGGGATTCCTGCACTGGTTCTTTCTTTGCAAGTTCAATACTGAGTTGGAAGCTGGAACTTCTAACACCCCTACTGCCTTGGCTTGAGTCACATTCTTTCTTCTTGCTTTTGATCTTCCCCTTCCCTTGATACACTACTTATGAAATGCAACTTCTCCTTATATTAGAACATTACCCTTAGGTACAGGCCTTCCTTTGTTTTGTTAGTCCACCCTGAATTTGTTACAGAGAACTTGATAGTGGGCAACAGAATCAATGATTGGAGCTTGTTCCTTTTGCAGTGGATACAGGACCTCCTCTTGCCTTGTGTACCACCTCTTCTTTGCTCTGAGTGGCATATTTCTGAGCAAACACTGCTTTCAGTGTCCCTAGACCTCTCTATCTATCTTCCTGTTCAGACCTGATATGTAAAAAAGACTCAGAAGGTATTTTTCTTGAATTTATCCATCTAGATTTGGTCTGGTACTTTTATGTGAGTCTACTTGGAAGAATTTTGGGGGAGGGGAATAACTCACTGTATTTCTTCCTGTTGCTCTACTTTTTTTGATTCCACAAGCAAAATAAGGGATTATTAACAAAATTAAAAGCAAAATGAATGCATCAATGCTAGTACTCAAATGACATTATAATTTGATAATTATAAAAAGATACTAAACAATAGATATATATTAATAATGGAGTGACATGATCAGGCTTACACTTTATGGAAACAACTTAGCAGATTTACAAAGGCTGGGTTGACAAAAGGGAAAGATTTGAGGGAGGGAAACCAATCCAGAAACTATTGAGCCATAGTCTGGGAAAGATGTGATGAAGACTTGAAAAAATGGCCTGAAATATGAGAAGAAAGAAATGGATGTATAAAAGTGCTACTCTGAAAGGAAGATGTGGAGACAATAAGCACTTATATAGCATTTACTATGTGCCAGTTACTGTTCTAAGTGCTTTAGGGTAAAAACAAAAAGACTTGGCCATTGATTGCATATGTAGGGCTAAAACCCTACATATTTGTGAATCGAGGAAAATAAAGATGCTTATACTATAAAGGAGTTGGGGTGGCACGATGAATTGAATTTTGACAAACTGTAAAGTTTTATATGCTGATGGAATTTCTACTAAGTAGCTGGAGATCATTAGCTATATCTCATAAGAAAAACTAGGGTTGAGGAGAGGTTTCAGGGAAGATGGCAGAATTGGTCAGAAAATTCTAAACTCTTAAGATTTTCCCCACAAAAGAGATGAAATAGCAACTTACTGTAAATATGGAGTGTTGAAAATAAATGAGTAGGAGTAGAGCAGGGGTCCTCCTAGGACATTTGGAGAAGATTTGAAGAAAAATCCCAGGACAGGTTAGGTAACTGTGAAGAGGGACCACTTACACAAGTGGTAAGCCCTGGGGTTAGCTGACTTGAGAGACTGGGGGTTGGATATCTGAGGCAGGGAAAATCAAGGGAACCTCTGCTGACAAGGAATGCCAGACCCAGCTGTGCTGCAGAGACATATTTGGGGTGAAAAGGAACCTGCACATGCCTCACAAGGGCAGCAGCAGTGGGGCAGGGTTGCTGCTGACTGTGGGCACTTATAGGACACTGGAGGTCTCAGTTTCAGGTTCCAGGCCATAGGGGAGACTTAAAGGAGAATCTGAGGTCAGAGGCAATACCACCATGCCCAAGGCCTAGAGGTGATTACAAAAAATTAAGCTATTACAAATAAAAAAAAAAATAATGCAGAGGCAAAGGAGAAAGAATCCAAACAAAGTGAGTTATTATGGGGATAGAGAAAACTGTAGTTCTTCTTCAAAGGAGGATAATGAAGTAATAAACACTCTTCTACCCAAAAGAGTAAGGTCAAATGGTCACTTGCTCAAGAATTTACAGAAGTAATTTAAAAAGACTTTCAAAATCAAAGGAGATGAAAAACACTAAAAAAAAATAAGAACAAATCAAGAATAACAGTAAGATTATGAAAAGAAAGTCAATCAATTAGGAAAAGAGATTGACAATCTTTAGAAAGAAAATGACTCTTTGAAATTCAGAATTGAGCAAGAAGAAGCCAAAGAGTTATGAGATCAAGAAACAATAAAATAAAATATAAAGAATGAAAAAATAGAAGAGAATATGAAATATCTCATAAGAAGAACAACTGATCTGAAGAATAGATCACAAAGAGAAAGCATAAGAATAATTGGACTATCTGAAAGCTATGATCAGAAAAAAATCTTGATGCAATAATAAAAAAAATAAATAAATTATTCTGAAGCCTTAGTGCAAGAGGAAAAAGTAGAAATAGAAAAAAAAATCCACTTATCACCACCTGAAAGAGACCCTATGGAAAAAAAAAACCCACAGGAATATTATAATCAAATTTCAAAAGGATAAAATATTACAAGCAACAAAAAAAAAAAAAGCAATTAAATATGGAGGTGCAGCAATTAGAATCATACAAGATCCAGCAGCAGTGACACTAAAATGCTGTAAGTCTTGGAACACCATATATCAAAGAGCAAAAGAACTGGGGTTCCAGCCAAAAATATAACACCTAGGAAATCTGCCATGATTCTGAATGAAAAAAAAAATGGACATTTAACAAGCTGTCTGACTTCTAAGAATTTGTTTTTAAAAAAACCTGAACTTCACAGAAAATTTGACATACAAGAGTCAAGAGAAATATAATGTACATACCAAATAATAAATACAAGGGACTCAATAAGGACGGACTGTTTAACTTTTAGGCATGAAAAATATGAAACATATTACTAAAGTTGTTATTAGTAATTGGGTAGTTCATAAGAAAGATTGGGGCAGACCTGAGTATGATAGGACTTTAAAAATTAAAACTGTTTGGGAACAGCTAAAAATGTGGTATGAGGGGAAGAGCTAACACAGAGGAATTAGATGGGGGAAGACAGTTGTTCCAGAAACCTACTTTCATCAGGAATGCATTCAAGAGAGAACAATACATACACACATACATATACATATACACACATATACATATACATGTATGTCTGAATGTATAAAAGTCTTCTAAATACAGAAATATATAAAATATCAAGAGTTTAGGGAAGTGGGGAGGATAAGGGAAGGATCTTTGCAAGGATGAAGGAAGGACCATTAGAGGGTAAAGGAATAGGTCAAAAAAGGGTATAGAAAGGTATTTAGATTTATGGGAATGGGAGGGGGTAGATTAAGTACCAGGAGGGTTATAGAAAGGACCATGTACAAATACGTTGTTGATAGAGATGCAACTAACCCAACAATTCAGCAAGCTGTTTGTAATTAGGCCAAAATTTTTATAAAATACGTCCATACCATTCTAACCATTGAATGAACTGCTAGGCACATATTCAAGTCTTGCAATAAAGATGCAACTGTCATAATACATAAACCAAAAAAAATAAAATAAGTTTGTTATTGTCAGAAATAGAGATCATTGGGAAATGGTTAAACAAAATGTGATATGTTAATGTAATGGAATATTACCATTCCTTTATAAAAGGTGAGTAGAGGAATTCAGAGCAACATATATGAAGTGATTTATAGTGAAATATGTAGAACCACAAAACAATATACAAAATGACTACAGTGATATCAATAGAAAGGATAGCAAGGACAATAAAACAAAAGTGAAAAGATTTGAAGTTTGACTGTCCCTTGCCAAAATAAAAATGAAAAGAAAAGAAAGAAAATGTATATCCCTTTTTTCCTTTCAAAAGCAGGGGAATTATAGTCTGGGAATTTTCTATGTTCTCTCCACTTAGTTGATGTGCTGGTTAGCTTAACTAAATTGTATTTTTCCCTCCCATTTTATTCTTTATTATAAAGGATAGCTCATTAGGAAGAATTAGAGAAAATAATTAGAATCAAAAGTTATATATAAGCAAGAGAAATCATTTTTAAAAGCCCGGGCATATGACCTTGTGGAATATTAAAAAAAAAAAAAGTCACCTCCAATTGCTAGTAACCTCCAATTGTTTAGTCAGCTCCAATTGTCTTCTTTATTTTATCTGATACAACTGAGTTTTACAATTCATTCACTTGATACATTAATCTGTCATACTGTTTCTATTGATTTGTTTCAATAAGTGCCAGTGTATTTCTGGAAATTTTCTGAATTGTCCAAATTCTGATCTGGGTGCACAATATTCTGCATCATACTGTTTTCCACAAAGGAACTTCAGAACTTTTCCTTCAAGCTACAATCTCATCTTATGATTCAGTTCAAAAGAACTTTGTCTTGGTTGCATCAATTGCTGTATGTTGTGTAACTTTCATGCTTCATTAGGCAAACTTCAACAGAATAAGTCATCTGAGTCTTATCAAGAACAGGCCTACTGCTCAAAGGCATTTCTTAGAATGTTTTTACTCTGATGAGTCTCTTCACTTGCAGAAAAAGAATGTTTCCTGCTGATTGATTTGATTAGTGTCGTGTAGACAAAGGAAGGTCACAAAAAATGTTTTTGCCTCTTACCAGCCACCAAAGGGTTTACTGGATTCTGTGTACTGACAGCTAGTCTAGCATTGACAGCTAGTTTTATATTAGCTAGAGATTAGAAAATAAATGTAAGGGAGAGGAAGTCAAGAAGAAAAACGAAAGGTAGTTATTACCTCTGGGTGAGTATCACCAATTCAATTCACACTTCTAAGAACTCTGTCTCTTTTTAAGTAAAGAAGCTACCTGTCTCTTCAGAATTGTCATCACTTCTAGGCTCTATAGAGACTATACTATTGATTTGAAAGCTTTACCCTAATGAAGGCTATGACTTTCAATATCCCTCTTATAACACTATATAGGCCACTGTCTACTCACTGACAGTCTGTTCCATATTGATCATTAGAATAAGAGTAACATTACACATTTTATAGTTGTTTTCAGTTTCATGGTCAGTCATGAAAATAATAAAAATAGAAAGAGGAAAACTATATCATAGGCCAAAAAGCATAAACAGAAACATAACCAGAAAAAGAAATAAAAGAATTTAGAACATTTTTTTTCACTGCAGTCATGGATTTATACTTCAGGAACCAAGAAGAGGGAACTAATAAAACAAACACTGTAGAATTTATGTTGACATTTTGTCTGATTAAGTTTGAAGTTTACAATATTTAAAGACTAAATATCCAAAATAAGATTTTTTTCAAAAAGTAGAACATCAATGCCTGATAAATTTCATAATCACAAAATTTAAAGTGGTTTTCCTTCATAATGTTCCAGCAACAAAAATGCATATTCTGATGTCTGACAATGGCATGAAGGTGACCCTGAGTTTTTGAAAGCTGTGCCAATGGTGTATAAGTCCTATTGGGCTTTATATATTAGAAAAATATGGGTTATGTTGACAGTCACAGACTTTGTCTGCTTCCCAAGGACTGGCTCAGAACACACATGTGTGCTACCCATTTAGCAATGAATTCTTTGGCTATGACAACCCATAGTACAAAGAAATACCTAAAACAGTTCACAGCAAAAGAAAAAAAATAGGCAGAATGTTCTTTGGCTTTTAGATAATTTATAAATATTAACCTGTTAGTATTTTAAATGTGATGTCTTTGTTCAAACAATTGGATGTACTACTTGAGGAACACAATCTATCAAGCCAAATCAACATTAATTTATTTAGTTTTTATTACATGCCAGATACTGTATTGTCTCAATCTCTACAGTTTCAGTGAAATTAAATGAGAAGATGAAAAAGAAGTTTGGAGAGACTAGTAAAGAAGTGAACAGAGATGGTTTTGTGGTATATCCAAAGGAAAAAGAATGACCATTTCATAGGATGTTTGGACATGACATGTTTGTAAGTTGATTAGAAATATTTACACAAAGGCAATTATGGAATACTTGCATATCATTCATTAATATCTCTTGAAATATATGGAGATATAGTGAAATTCTAAGAATTTCATAGTCTTCTTCATTGAGTCAACATATATTTTTATATTGATGGACTTCAGTGAAAAGGTAAACACCGTGGATGACAAAAAAAAAATATTCAAAAATGTGGTCCAAGAACAAAAATGTGAGAGGACAGATTTGGAGAACACACAAGTTTGTATATTATGAATATTTCCTTAGAAAAGAATCAGAAGGTACTTTGCATGGAGAGCAAGAAAAAATATAATAAAAATGAAATTAATTATGTTTTCAAAAAGAGGAAACTTGTTAATAATGTAGGAGTAACTCCTAAATCACTTGTCTGTGTATTTTCAGACCATCTACTTGTCAGAACAAAAATAAAATTTAATGCAAACTAGTAAAAATAATAAAAAATTGAAAAATACGTGTGCTTTTAAAATAACTCTAAACTAGCCTACTTAAAGAAGTTATAGATGGAAAAAAAGGAAATGAAGAAATGTAGGAGCACTGATTATAAAATTTTCATAAAGAACTTAAAGAGATGCATATCACTTGTAATAAAACCGAAACTAAAAAAACCCAACAAAAATAGTAACAACTTTATTTCCCTATGTGATGCCCTCCTTCCACAATCCAGTGACATTGGTCTTCTTATTGTTTTTCTAATTTAATAGTTTGGACTGCATGCCCCTCAGCTGATCATCCTCCATAACTAGAATTCCATAATACCTTATCTCAATCTCCAAGATTCCCTGTCTTCCTTCACATCAGCTAAAATCCTATATTATAGAAAACCTCTTTCCTTATATGCCCCACACCAACTCCACCCATCCATTTCCACTTTCTCTCTGATATTATTTCCAATTTATCCTGCATATTTTCTGAATATGTATAACAGATTTGTTGTCTCACCAATAGAGGTAAGATTCTTGATGGAATGGCAAAGACTGTTCTTGCCTTTATATCACTGGAGTTCTACATAGTATCTGGCATGTAATAAAAGTTTAATAAATTCATACTGATTTGACTTGACTAATTAGCAAACACTTAACTAGCTTGCCAAGAATGGTGATATCACAGCCAAGAGCAACAGAGGTTTAGACTATAAAGTTGTTTGTCAAATCTTATGGAAGAGAATGGTGGAAGATTATCCCCAGTATGGTCTATCAGAGAGCAAGAAATATATGAATGGGGAGGGGGAGACAGTATAAAAGCATTTTTTTTAAGTTTGCTAAGAGAGTAAAACTAAGTTGAGTTAACCAACAGGCATTTAGGATGAATCTGAAAGGATAGTAAATTGGCGTGACATGGAAAATATTGTCATAAATTTTTATTAAAAAATGCCTCTTTTCATGTGCAGTGTCTTACATTACAGTTCTGAAAGTAATATACAGAAAGTAGACAAAGTGGTAAAGAAAGCAAATGTGGGAGAAGTATATGAACTGGTATAAATACATACAAGAGTACCAAGCTGGAGGTGAGCTCCAGCTGCATGAAAGAGAGAAATGTATCAAATCTGTTGAAAAAAAAAATTTCAACCTTACTATTGTCTAAAAAGATGGCTAAAAGTAAAAAACATCAGCCTATATGCCTACTTTTTCATCTGTAAAAAATAATTAACTAACCAACACATGCATATAGGGTATTCTTATTAAAAGGGTATTTGAAGTGAATAGGCAGATATTTTTAGAATTATTTCACTCAAACACATTAACAGAACTGTAGAGAATAATAGATTCTATCACAATTCTTAACCTAAAAAAAAAACCACCCTCTTTTTTATATATAATTTAGCAAAATCCTACCCTAAAACCACTTTTCCAAAAAGGAACCTCCTATGAATTCATCAAAATTATATGAGATTCTAAACATAATATCATTGTTTCATATATTTAAATCTGAAAAGGACAGTGAATATCATCAAAGTCCAAATAACTCATTTACAAATGAGGAAACAAACTGAGAGAGAAGCAATATACCTTTGATTGATGGGACAAGATAGTAAAGGAGGGGATAAAGTTTTGACATAAGCGTGGACAAGGTCCATTGAAAGAATGAACTCCCTGAAAATTAGAACTTTTTGAAGTCTTCCTGAGAGAAAACCAAAGCTATCCATTGGAAAGCAAGACTATATTTACTATCCTCTCTAGGGGAAGTGGCTGAAATTTCTTCTTTGCATTTTCCAGATTCCCAGAATTCCCTAAGAAGGTACTCCTTATGTTGAAAAGACAGAAATCAAGTCAAAACAAATGCCATTAGGAAAAAGAAAGCAAAACAAAAGGAACTGAAAAAGAAACACACAAAAAGGACAATGAAGCCCATAAATAAGACTTGCTGTCTTTTTTAAAAATTAATTTGGTTTTAGTTTCCAACAATCACTTTCACAAGTCTTAAATTTTCTCACCTTCTTTGCCCACTTCCTCCCCCCTCCCTCTCCGAGAGATCATGCCATATTATATGTACTCTACACATACATTCTTATCAAACACATTTTCACATCAGTCATGTTGCATAGAAGAATTAAAATGAATGAGAGAAACCATGAGAAAAATCAAAACAAAATAAAATATAACACAAGAGAAAATAGTGTGCTTCATTCTGTGTTCCAATTTCATAGTTCTTTCTCTGCATGTGGATGGCATTTTGCCTCAAGAGTATTTGGGAATGTTTTAGGTCTTTGCATTGCTGTGAAGGGTGAAGTCTATCAGAAGCAATCCTTGTACACTCTGGCTATTATTGTGTGCAATGTTCTCCTCTTTCTACTCATTTCACTCAGCATCAGTTTGTAAGTCCTTCCAGGCCTCTCTGAAGTCCCCCTGTTCATCATTTCTTATAGCACAATACTATTCCATTACATTCATATTCCACAACTTGTTTAGCCATTCCCCAATTAATGGGCATCCCCTGACTTCTAGGTCTTGGCCACCACAAAGAGACCTGCTATAAATTGTTTTGTACTTGTGGAACCTTTTCCCTTACTTATGATCTCTTTGGGATACAGTCCTAGAAAACTATTGCTGAGTCAAAGGGTATGCACATTTTTGTAACCCTTTGGACATAGTTCCAAATTGCTCTCCAGAATGGCTGGATCAGCTTACAGCTCCACCAACAATGAATTAGTTTTCCAACTCTCCCACATCCTCTTCAACACTTATCAACTCCCTGTTTTGACATGTTAGCCAATCTGATAGGTGTGATGTAGTACCTCAGACTTGCTTTGATTTATATCTCTCTACTTAATAGTGATTTAGACCATTTTTTATATGACTATAGATAACTTTTATTTCCTTCTCCAGAACCTGCCTGCTCACATCCTTTGACCATTTATCAATTGAGGAATGACTTGTATTCTCGCAAATTTGACTCAGTTCTGTATGTATTTTAGAAATGAGTCCTTTATCACAGACTCTATTTGCAAAATTCTTTACAAGTTTTCTGCTTCCTTTCTAATCTTGGTTGCATTGGGTTTGTGTGTGCAAAAACTTTTCAATTTAATGTGATCAAAATGTAATCAAATTTGTCCTTTTTGCACTTCATAATGTTCTCTATCTCTTGTTTGGTAATAAATTCCTCCAATCTCCATACATCTGAAAAATACACTATTTCTTGCTTCCCTAATTTGTTTATAGTATCAGCCTTTATAACTAGATCATGTATCCATTTGTATTTTATTCTTGTGTATGGTATCAGGCTTTGGTGTATGCCCTGTTTCTGCCACACAGTTATCCAGTTTCCCCATCAGTTTTTGTCAAATTGTGAGTTCTTATATCATAAGCTGGGGTCCTTGGGTTTGTCAAGTAGTAGATTGCTATATTCACTGACTACCATGTCTTGAGTACCTAACCTATTCCACTGATCTAACCCTCTATTTCTTATCCAATAGCAAGTCATTTTGATGATTGCTGCTTTATAATACAATTTGAGATCTGGTAGTGTTAAGTCACCTTCCCTAGCATTTCTTTTCATTAATTCCCTTGATATTCTAGACCTTTTGTTCTTCCAGATGAATTTTGATATCATTTTTTCTAAACAACTTTGGCAAAGTTGCAGGTTATGAAATAAACCCACATAAATCACCTGCATTTCTATATATTACTAACAAAGTCCAACAGCAAGAGATAGAAAGAGAAATTTCATTTTGAGGTATGGTAGACACTACAAAATATGTGGGAGTCTACCTGCCAAAACAAACCCAGGGACAATATGAACTAAATTACACAACACTTTCCACACAAATAAATTCAGATCTATGTAATTGGAGAAATATCAGTTATTCTTGGGTAGACTGTGCCATATTTATTATTATTGTCATAATAAAAATGACAGTTCTACCTAAATTAATTTACTTATTCTGTGCCATACCAATCAAACTGCCAGAAGATTATTTTCTAGAGCTAGAAAATCAATGTCCTTCTTTATAAAGGGGCAGAAAACCACTTTTCCCAGTCCCTACACACACACACACACACACACACACACACACACACACACACACACACACACACATACACATACACGCACATTTAAACTCAGCCCCAAGTTGCTTTCCCAGGATAAGCAAGCTTTTGCTTGTACTTTTCTTAAACTAGGTTTCTACTGTGCTTCTCAGCTGTCTCCACACTACAATTATGCATTCCTTTTTTCTTTGTCCCCACTTTGTTGGATTTGTTTTCTTCATTTATAATGCGAATTATTTGATTTCCTAGGCTGCATTGCTCTTTTATATTTTGTATCTCTAATATTTAACTCATTACCTTGTTCACAATAAGTTCTTAATATAGTCTCCATCTTTCCTTTCTCTCAGTCCCTTTCTCTCTTCCCCCCTATAAGGGCAAGCAAAGTAGAATCTTTTGCTCTTTTTGTGTAATCAAGAAGTTTGTTCCAGGATCTATGGCTATTTACATTGTAAGATCAAGTATCCTGGAAGGGTGGAATATGATGGCAAGCAAAATCGGATCTTTTACTCTTTTTGTTTTAGTATAATCAAGTGCCTGTAATTGAATCTTGCCTTTATCAATCAAGGGTCTTTACTAGGAGGAAAGTATAGAAACAAATGTTTCTTTAACTAGAAACAGTATGTGCATTTGTATTGTCAATTATTTTATTATGATTAAATATCTTGCTCATCCATTAATGGGCTTACCTTTTAAGGAGAGTTTGATTAGGGAAGATTTCTAGGAAGGCCCAAGTCTTTTGTTAATGAGGCACTGGTTCTCAAGGTTACTGATGCCCTCTGATTCTAAAACAAAGGGTATAAATACTCTGAGTTGAGGTTTAACTTTGATGATTACTGACTGGAAGTGTTAAGTATATAGATTTGGTAACCACAGGACTACGGGAAGGGGGGGGAAGATGAGGATTCTGGGAAGCCGCTTAAGGAGTTGTCTGGCTTCAAAAACACAGGTGTCATTGCTTCCCTCTCTGTTAACTATGGTAGGACAGTTGGAACTGTCAGTTGAATTCAGGCAGAGGAAGCCATGAACGTTAAGCTTTGATTTCTCTTGTTTTGAAGTTCAGGGTGCTGACTCCCCTGAACTAGGTAAATGATATATGTGCTTGGTTAAAGGATACATGTGCTTCATGAAAGTATTTGTCAACCCTTCAAAAGTTGTCTTTCCTTTTATGAATGCACATCTAAGAACCTGTGGTAGCAGGCCCCCCTGTATATGTTGGGGTTCTTACTGATATGCCCTCTTTCCCCTCCTCTCTCTCTGTCTCTCTGTCTCTGTCTGTCTGTCTGTTTGTCTCTCTCCCCTTCCCCTAGTTCTATGGTTGCCAATTCTATATACTTAACAATCCATGAAAGGAAAAGAAGCAATGCCTAGATAAAAGGCCTCTAACATGAGGACATTCAAAACTCTTAAGAACTTAGCAAAGATTCCAGACTATTCCCATCCCATGTGCTGTACCTAAATCTCCCTAAACTCCTACTTTATATTGTGATTTCACTCTTTCCACATGTATTTGGGGAGGAGCATAGACTTGGGCAAAATAATCCAATCATAAGTTGCCTTCCTTAGGTAGGATAGACCCGACTGGGTGCAGGACAGAAAAGCCTCATTTCAGGTTAATGAACTTGAAATGCTGATCAAAGAACTGTTCTAGGTTCACTGCTTTGGAACAGAAAGCTATATCTGAGAAATGATTCCTTGCAAGATATTGCAGAGATAAACATAATTCATTACTCTGATCAATAATATCCACAAAACAGGCAGATGTGCTTACCACTATCACGAAGAAGATTGACTATGGCATTTAAGTTAAGGAAGGAATACCTATACCAAGCAAGTGCTTCCAGGAGTGTCTATTTATACATAACACTGCACAGATTGCATCAACTCTTGGAAATTTAGAGCCTCCTAAATTATGCTTGAAAAGAGAGGGAATTCTGTATTTTCCCTATAGACATTAGAATGCCATTTTGGAATAAACCTCTATCCCACTGTACATTAGCACTCATCTCTAACCCCTCTGTTTTATATTCCATTATCTAGGTCTTAAGTAAGGTCTACTAAATAACAGAGTCAAAGAGACTAGTGGATTATGAAGCATCTGTTCCCTCCCCTAAAAGACAACCAATGGTCCCTAAGGCCAGTGACTAACTAGGTATGACCCCAGCATGATCATGTGTTTTTGTTATGCTATAATATCTGTGAGAAATGGTTCATATTCAGAAAGGTACTTGTCCTGTAGACTATCTTTCTTGATTGACCAATTGATCCTAATCCTTGTTTTGACTTATAACTATGGATGAAAAAAATAGTATTTTATTGACTTGTAATCTAAATTTTAAAGTATGTATGTTTATTTCCCTAACAGTTTTGACAGTGATATGGACCAATACACAGAAGAATAAAGAGAAACTCCTTCCACTCCTGGTACTGGATTTAGGGTAATAGAGATTATATAAAAATCTCTGGTAGGAGATAGAAAAAGTTACTGCCTATGGACTCCATATCTTTATGAGTCCTTAGTATCTATGTATTTTTCAGGTCAGTAGAAATCTTTATTGTTGCTAATGTTTCTCTTCTGAATCATGCTGACTCAAGTTTTGTTCTTTTTCTTGGTATATGCCAACAAGAGTTTGGAGTTAGAAGGAAAAGGTATTATTAACTGCTACAGAAAGGTTGATCTGTCTAAATATCTCTTGGTCCTGCATAGGTATTTTGTGTTTGAAAATGTTACAGGTTTTCTGGTAGGAATAGGTTTAATCCCTCTACCCTTCTTAAATGTTTCTTTGTCTTCATCCAGTGTTTAAGAAAGGAGTAGATATATTTGAAAATCATGATCTATTAAGGTAATTCAATTATTCCTGTTTTATTATTTTTTAAAGATTAAACTGATATAAGCTAAAATATCTAAACATCTTTCATGTGTTCAATAAGTACAAAATATGTTTTCAATATTCTAATTATATATGTATACACACGTATGTATGTATATATAGAGAGTTGGTACTGTAAAATAACCCTCAAAATATTGTATAATCTCAACATCACATACTCTGGTTTTGTTTTTCTTTTTTTTTCTTCTGTTAAATAGAGGTGAGAAAGTGGAGAAAACAAATGCATTTCATTGAAAAATCAAATTAAAAAGCATATGAAATTAACAACTAAATATTGATCCAAGTTAGAAAAAATGAATTTTATATGGAATTTAACAGACATTAATATATGATTCTGCGTCAGTTCAAAATATCTATTGAATAACACAAGGTGACTTAACAATAGCTTCAGCCAAAAAATATTGTTGGTGGGAGGGTAGAATGGTTAATGGTCTGAAAATTCACCGGATATTGACAGCGTGAAATGCAAGTCAGGAAGTCTATTGCCATCTTGAAAAGAGGTATAGTGTCCTCAGAGTCTTGCTATGTTCTGCTCTGATCATAATACATCTATATTATTGTATCAATTTTCAGATATTACCTTTTAGGAGGAAGAATGAAAAATGTTGGTTGAGGGCTATTAATACCACATTATATGAGGAGAAATTGAAAAAACACTAGTTATTTTATGTTTTATATGAGAATATTTAGGGAGAATACTGGCAATATATTCCAATATGTGAAAGATTGTTTATTTGGAAGAAAAATTAAATTTGATCTACTTTGCCCCTGATGACAGAAGTAGGATCAATGGGTATACATTGCAAAGGCAAATTTTGCCTCAATATAAATGTAGCTTCTCTTCGTGGTTCATTGTCCTAAAAGTGTATTCATACTCACAGATTGGATCTCAGAGGGCAGTAACTACTCCTCCTTTCAGAGTCTTAATGATAAGCTTAAAGGGTGGGTTTTCTAGAAATGTTGCTTATTTGCCACCATTTTAGGTGCTCTCTAACCAATCAAACTCCATCAGCTTTTTTTTTAAACAGGATTTAAAGGTATAGCAAGAAGACCAGTTACCAAAAGAAAAAAAGAGGGAAAAAATCTCCACCCCCACTAGGGTATAATCTCTCCTTGTATATAGCTCATAAAGGGGAGAATGAACCAATTTTATAGTACAAAGCTAATGAGTCACACATATACCAAATGTAGAGCCAAAGATTACTCTAAGGCTCCCCTCCTTCTCAGTGCTTATTTTTCCCTCTTCATGGAGTCTTTCTGAAGTTCTCCTTAGGAGAAGTTTTCTGTTGGACTCTGAGGGGCAATGATATTTCTAGAGTCCATACACAGCCAGCTTTCCCTGAAGCCACTGCCATCCTCAAGTGACTGCATTTCCCCCCTAGTCTGCAGGTGTTCTTTCTGTCATTTGCCACTACTACTACTCACAGTAAACTTTATTATTGAGTCTTGGGGCTGGCCAGATATCTATATGCTCTTCCACCCATTTCAAGTTTCCAGTGGTATAATCTAGACAGTTCTGTCTTTGGATACCTGCTGGCTAAGATCAGGCAAGTACACTTATGAAAGAAACAAGCATCGCATACTTAGTCACTTGCTGAGGAAATGTGGTTTCTGACAGCCACTTTACCAGGGATGTGCTGGAAGCAGCTCTAACAGTCTTTCAACATTTTTATTAAATTTTCACTTTGGAAATTTATACAATTTGGAAAAGGGCAATTTCTATAAATCAGGACTTGATTTGTTTGTTTTGTTGATTGTCTAGGCTTAGGAAAGTGATGGAGAAAATTGATTAATGCAAATTAAGCTTAAAAGTGTGTTGTGGGTACACTTGTGGTTGTTTTATCTGAAGGCCCAGTTGTTAAACATTTACCAGCACAGCCTTGTGTTTCTCTACAAATATTGTTTGAACTCAGCAGCCGTGTATTAAAAGGGTCGTGGAATAAAGTCATCACTATACTGGAGGACTGGTGTTGGTAAAGAAATAAATAATGATAATATAATAATAATAATAATAATAATAATAATAATAATAATAATTGGCATTTATATAGAGCTTTAACGTTTGCAAAGCACTTCACATTAATTTTCTTATTGGAGGTTCTCAAATCCCCTGCACCAAACCTAGTAGCTCCAAAGAGTTCTATCTAATTTGACATCAGGAAGAAAAACAGAGTGAGAGATCATCAGGTTGTCCTTCTATATTCAAATTCAGTTCTAGTTCAACATCTTTGAAGTCAAAATTTCATAGGAGTCTACAATTAGGTTTGAGATTTTTCATCATCACATTGTGTTCATCCTCTGTGACAGCTAGATTGATTGAAATGAATGAGAAAAAAAGGTTAAAGCTTTTGAGCATATCATTTAATTAAGCAATGTATAACAATTGCACAACAAATCAGGACCAAGCTTCCTCCTCTTGGTACTGGATCCCAAATATGGGAGAAAACAGATTTTTATGCATTATAATACATTTTTTAATTAGAGGAGAAATTAGGGACTTTCTTAGTTAGAAAAGACAAGCAACAGGCACCAATTCCTGAAACCAGAAAAGGAGGTGCCACCCCTGCACCCCAAGTGTTTGTATTCAATCAAAGGAACATGGAAACAGTGACTGACTAATACAGGGCCTGTTTTTAGATAAGACATATAGGTTACTTGAGATGAACAATTAAGAGAAAACTCCTTGCATCAATTTTCAGACCTGACTGAGTTTCTGAACCTATGTCCTTAGTTAAGAGACTCTAAGCAATGGTGACTCAACTTTGCAGCCATGCAGGGATAGTCAAACAATGTAATAAAGTTTTCTCACAAGATAGAAACTGGAATAGACTAATGATTGAATAGAAAAGAACTGAACTAGATCCAGAACTGAGTCACAAGATGGAGTCAATATAATTCACTCAATTTCTACAATTCTTTCACTGCAAACACTCATGGCCAGAAACTAGTTCCCCAAAGTTCCACATGTTGGACTGGAACCAAATAGAGAATATTTATGCATCCTCTATTCACCGAGGAGATATGACAACTCTAAGCATGCACTAAAGGTTTGATCCTCATTTGTCCAGTCTTTCATATTACTCCATTCTCATGAATTAAAATTCCACAAAACTAGAATTCTCTAAAGGAAGATTACACTACCTCAGTAGTAAGATGTCTTCTTTTTTTCAGAGGTCTTTCAGCAAAGTTTGGATAACTGCTTTTCATGGATATCTTTAGTGGGGTTTCTGATGATGAATAGATGAAAGAAAAAGGAGGAGAAGAAAATAAGCATTTATATATCACTTACTACGTGCCAGGTACTATGTTAAGGGCTTTACAAATATTATCTCATTTGATCTTGACAACAATTCTGAGAGAAAGGTGCTCCTATTGTCACCATTTTATAATTTAGGGAACTGAGGTAGATACAGGTTAAGTGACTTGTCCAGGGTCATACAGCTGAGACTGATTTTAACTCAAGTCTTCCTGAGTGCTCTATCTATTGTCTAGATTGCTTTGGAGGTCTCTTCTAACTCAGTTTTTGGTATTCCTAACAGATTATTTCACCTTTATCTCTCTCTTCTCTAATCCATCTTTATATAGCTGCCAGACCTGTCTTTCTTTCTCATATCTAGTCATGTTATTCTCATGTTTAAAAATATTCAGTGATGCTACATTAGTGCCTTTTTGACTTAGTGTTGCAAAAGGAGAGTCAAAAGAGCAGTTAGCTCACTTGTAACTTTTGATACAGGTAGTGTGAAAATGATCAAATCATTTCAACTTTGTCAGCCTCTGGTATTTCATCTTTAAAATAAGAATAATTGTATGGAACACTATGATATGTTACATATAATGTGCTATATAAAGGACAGGTATATTATTATTTTTATTATTGTCAATATTATTAATAAAAGTGTAAATTATTTTTTATGTCTTGTTTGATTGACTTCACAACTAATACTAATTTAACATTCCAGGCTTAATTTGTGTTTTCCTTGCACTGAACTTTAAATATCTGGACAGAGTAGATTACTTATTATCTATGACCCTGCCCTAGAATTTCCTACCTTTAATCCTTTGCTCTTACAGTCTCTGTTTCTGTTATGTTTTCCCGCTTTTTCTTTACTTAATGAAGTCCTATCTAGCCATTTGAAAATTCAACTGAAATATTTCAGCAGTTCAGGCCTAAAGACCCTACTAGTAGCTACCCTATTCCTCCTTAGATTGAGCTCCATGAAGATGGTTTGTCTCAATTTTATATTTCCCTCGTTACCTTTGTCAGTGTTCAGTTTATAATATGAGCCTGAAAATGCTTTATTATTTTAATTGAAATGATAATGAAAATAATAATGAAAACCTTGAAAACTATGAAATAGAGAGTCAGGGAAATAATCCAGATTTTTAAGATGTTTACTATTCTGGGGGAAAAAGATTTCTCATTCTGAAATAACTAGTTTTATGCTTAGCATTGATCAAATTCACTGGATAAATGCTAAGCTTGCCACTTCCCTTTAGTCATGTAGAATCAATCTAGGCTGCAATGACACGCATAAATGGAAAGAATATAGAAAGGTCAAAGAGCTTGGTAAATAAAGGATGATAAGAATACTTGACTGTGAAATAAAAGCAAAATGAGATCAAGGGAACTTTGATATATTTGGAGGATGACTTTTTAAAAGATAATTTTCTTTCATTTCTAGGATAGATAATAGCACAACTCTGAAAATTCAGTTGACAGTTTTGAAAGACTAATGCTTGTACTAATTACTCAGTAAGAATTTTCATTCATGGCAATATCTACAGCTATTTTGATCAATACCAACTTCTCCTTTAGCCGCAAAGGGCATTGAATACTTCCTCCTTCTACCAGGGTGGCATGGTAAAGAAATTATAAAAGCATTGAATCTTAGAATTGGAATGGACCTTGCAGGTCATCTTTCATTATATTGCTGTTCCATCTATTTAATTCCAAAATAAGTTCTGTAGAGAATAGATTCTAGAAAGCCACTGGCAAGGGAAATCCCTATTCAATTTACATAGTCACCCCAAGGAAAATCCTCAACATTAGAAGTAGTTACTTGATTTAGTCAAGCCACTTTCCACAAGAAATATATTAACTCTTTCTATCTATAAAACACAATTGGGAATTCATCTGGGAATGTATGGGTTTGGGAGGTTGGTAAAAATTTAAGAAATTAGGGAAATATATCTGCTGCTTCAGACTAAAATACTACTGAATATAATATATACATCAGTAGAGACACTAAATCACTTTATGTGGGGTAAGAGGATGACATATTTAGAAAGGGAAATTCCTTAGAGATCATCAGTTTCATCCCCTTCATTTTATAAAGGAAGCTACTGAGATTCAGAGAAGTGACTTGCTTAGGGTCACTAGGAAGTTGGTAGAGTCAGGATCTGAACTCATGGATGGCTCCTGACTTCATATTTAGTGTTTCTTTTTATCATGCCATATTATTTCTAGACTCTCAATGCTCCCTGAGTGTGCAAGGGAAAACAGAATACTTGAAAAGTACTAAAAATAATACCCTGAATTTGTTGCTTTTGCCATTGCTGTTCATTCCAACCTTCATGACTCCATTTGGGATTTTCTTAACAAAGATAATGGAGTGGTTTGCCACTTCTTTCTCCAGATCATTTTATAGATGAGGAATTGAGGCAAACAGGGTTAAGTGACTTGACCAGGCTCTCACAATTAGTAGGTGTCTGAGGTCAGATTTGAACTCAGAAAAATGAGCCTTCCTGACTCTCAATCTGACATTCTATCCACTTTTGCAACCTAGCTGTCCCCTTGAGTTATATGCAGTATTTTGGGGGGGGGGGGGAATTTAAGGAACTAAGAAATAAAATGTAAAAGGAAGTTATTATTTATACAGTACTTACCCCAAACAGTTATTGGATAACATAAAACTGCAGGTCAACAAAATCATGAAGGAAGCATGACTATGTGTGCCAAGATTTTAATGGTAATAAAGAATGAAGAGGAAATCCTATGTCTCATCCTATATGGATGGATTTAACTAGGGACTTAGAGCTTTTAAAATAATTCTGTATCAACTTAGTGGGCAAGATCTCCTAGGGACTGCATATTTTTAGGGGGGTATGCAATATGTCACACATAATACTCCTGAGGGACAGACATTAGAATCAGAAGAAATATAATGACCTATGAAACTTGCAGAGCCTTGACTACCCAAAAAGTGACAGATGGTAATAAATATTCTCAGTTCTTTCCCAAATCATTGACCCTGCATTGGGTATACTGTCTTACTTTTTCCTTGTCTCAACCTCCTGGTGATCCAATACAACTCTACACTATTTTCGACCCCCTTGTCCTATTGTTAATTATATCTTGTTAGGCCCTAATCCTGGATTACTCCTGTTGTCCACTTCCTTTGCTCCTATTCAAGTGCTGCTTAACAGAACTGGAGGAACCTGTGCAGCCTGGGTCCCTTACTAATTTATGTTATCTAATTTCAACTGGTCCTTCACTGTAGTAGGTTGAACATTCTCCTTTTCCCTGATTTGCTATCCTATTCTCCACAGTGCTTCTTCCAAACTTTCTCAGGGTCCCTCAAGTCTCCCACAGCTTCCCCATTCCTCATGATTCACCCTCTCAGCTGAGAACCTCATGTCTTACTTCGTTAAAAGAATGGAAACCATTCAACAAGAGCACCCTTTTCTCCATTCTTCCTCATCTCACATTTATCAGAAATCCTATTCCATTATTTCCTCTTTCGTTCCAGTCCCCAACACAGATTGTCTTCTTCTTTGCCAAGGTTGAGCCTTTTGTTTCGCTTTGTTTTTTACAGATTATTTCTTCCATTAAAAGGTAAATTCTTTGAGGGCCTTTATTTCTTTCTTCAGCACTTTGTATATCATTATCTGGCACATAGAACACACTTAATAAATGCTTGTCAACTGATTGAAGATGTCAATAGTGAGAAAAGAAAGAGGCTAACTCAAAAGTTTTAGTGACTCCTCACAGAGTGCACAGCTGGTGCTGTTTCCATTGTATTCTTCCTTCCAGAGTAAGTTAATTAACAACCTAGGAATAAAAGAAAACAGAAGAGAAACCTTTATACCATCTATGTTTTCACTGAAGATACCTTACCTATTATGCCCTATATTTTTGGGAATGTATTTTTTCATCACCTCTGTCTCTTAGAATCCCCAGCTCCCTTCAAAGATCAGCTTGAATCACCTCCTATACAAGGTGTTTCTTGATTCCCCCATATATTAAGACCCCAGGTAACATAACTGGTACTTTTTTCCATGATGGAATAGTAACAGCTCCTTGAGACAAATGTGTTTTATTCTTGTCTTTGTGTCCTAACCACCTAGCACAGTTTCAAGCACATACTCAGTGCTCAATAAATCTTTCTAGATTGCTTGATTAATTGACAGGTATGATATAATTTGGAACTTCAGCCTTGGAGTATTTTCTATATACAAACTAGTCTGATCATTCCCTCCCTATATTTCTATTTTTGTAAGGATAGAGTATATGTTCCATGCCATTGGTATCAAATCACACTCAGCACTAGGACATATTGTCATGTATTCTTTGGGATACAGAGAAGAAAGTTTCCTCTAGGAAAGGAAGAATTGGGTAGTATATATTCAATCTTCATTTGTCTGAAAGAAATGGGAAAATTCCAGACACTATGCAGAATTAAATTGGTAAAAATTATAGTGTGGGATAATGGAATCCAGTCAAAGATTCTCCTAGCAAAACATATGCCTAAAGGTATATTTCTTGCTTTCTTTGTTTCCACTCTAAAGAAGGTAGCATATAACAAAGTAATCAATCCCTCAATATAATCAGGACTCTCTACAATAAGGACTAAATACAGGCTGTGATTTCTGCTCTGTGGAATGTATGTGCATATAGGCTATACCATGTCCTAGCTTTACTTCCAATTTATACAAGTTCCCTCATTATGAGAATGAGCAGAGATAGATGAGAAGAGCATGTCTTAGTTGCTAGATCTCATCAGACCCTTCTAAAGATTCAGAAGACCATAAGCAGTATGTATTTAAGTGGTAGCTTGGTGAAGTAAAAACTATTTTAGACATGGGCTATACTTGTCAGGAGACTTGGATATTAATCCAGTTCTGACCATTTCTAGCTTTGTGACAATGGCTTATCAGCAGAACTCTCTAGACCTAGTTTTCCTTACTTTCATAATGAAGTTGATAACACCCACATATGTTCCCTAGAATTATAACATAATGGGACAGATGAACCTATGATTTCTTGAGCATAGGAAACTTCTTACAATACAAGTTATAATCCATCTGTAATTTAATAGATCAATCCTAAGGAATTTCATTTGAGGTAAAATTAAGTGACTTGCATAAGGTCATAGTCACTTTACTGTGAGAGATGGGATTTCAGAACAAATCTTCCTCATGTGACATCCAACATTCAATCTATTATACCAACCAACTTTTCCAACCTATTGTTATTAAGATATAAGGGACATTCAGAGGGTTCTAGTGAGGTTTTGGGGAATTGTCTGAGGAATATGGTCTCCAAATAGCTTTAATCATTTTCAGTCCTAGAATTTTGTAAAATGTAGAGGGAAGCAGTATGATATAGTGAAAAGAATATTGAGTCTCGAGGGTTGAATTGAACCTGAGGGTGTTGGCTTAAATCAGGCTTTGCTATTTACTACTCGTGTGACTTTGAACAAGTCATTTTATCTCTCTAAGCAGTTTCCTCATTTGTAGCATGAGAGCTTTAAACTTGTTAGTGTAACAGTAACCTCCCCAACATACACAGGGGGCCTGCTGCCACAGGTTCTTAGATCTGCATTCATGAAAGGAAAGCAACTTTCAAGGGGTTAACAATCACTTTCATCAAGCACATATAGAATTCACCTAGTTCAAGGAAGTCAGCACCCTGAACTTCAAAGAAAATGCAGAGAAATCAAAGATCAACAGTCATGGCTTCCTCTGCCTGGATTCAACAGACAGGTCCCACCTTCTGTTGAGCCATAGTTACCAGAGAGGGAAGCACTGATATATGAGTTTACAAAGCAAAGGGGAAAAGGGGCACCTTTTAGTGGCTTCTCAGGGTCCTCATCTGGTCAAACAAACACTTCCAGTCAGTAAGCCCCAATGTAAAACCTCACCCTTAGAGTACACCCCATTTAGAGTCAGAGGACAACCCAACCACTGAGAACCAGTGCCTCACCAGCAAAAGTTGTTGACATTCCCACAAATCTTCCCCAATCAAACTGCCCTCAATGGGCAGGCCCATCAATGGGTGGGAAAATCTTGAATCACACCAACAATACAAATACGTATACTGTTTCTACTTAAAGAAACTCATGTTTCTTCAGTATATTCCCAGAAAAAAAAAAAAAATTCTTGATTTACAAAGGCAAGATTCAGTCAGAGTCACCTGATTATACTAAAACAAAAACAGCAAAAGTTCTTGTTTTGTGTGCCATCAGTGTGATGACAATCAAATTAGGATCTTTTGCTGTTTTTGTTTTACTAAAAGTGCTTCTGATTGAATAATGTGATTAAAGAAGATCTTTAAGTTGCTTTCATTTTATGAATGCAGATCTAAGAACTGTGATAGCAAGCCCCCCTGTGTATGTTAAGGCACTTAATGTTACAGGTAGCTTTTAATGTCCCTTCTACCTCTAAATATTTGATCTTATATATTTTTTTCTCAAATCAAGTAGAAACAAGAGTTTACTTTTCTACATTGTTCCTCACCTAGGTTCTCATGAATGGAATAAATTCTTTAGGGCAGGGGTCAGCAAACTATGACCAGAAGGTTAAATCCAGTCTTCCACCTGTGAGCTTTGTAGCCCATGAGCTAAGAATGCATATTACATACACAAAGATCTTATTAAAAATGTTAAAAAAAATACATTGAGAGCAGGTCAGATTTGACCTACAGGTTATAGGTTGTCAAACCATGATTTTAAAGTAAATCAGAGCTAATCAACCTATGATCAGTAACTCTAACAGTTCCATGAGATTTCTCTTGAATATACATATGCTACTGCCAAGGATTGCATATAAAGTATCGGGAAAGATAATCTCCTACCTTGGGTAAGCACCTTCATAACTTCTTATTTGAGTTTACCTGTGCCTGCTTTACAAACATCAAATGGGAGAATTGGGTGCAATATACTCCCAAAATAATCACAATACTTCAAAATAAAAGCATAATAAAGATGAAAATGACAACGACATAAAGAAACAAAGACTTTGAAATATGAGTCAAGCCATCCTTTGAAAAAAATCAATCAATTGAAGACCTTGAGGTAACTTGCATGTCTAATATACTTCACATGAAGGGCATCACTGTGTCACTGACATTTCTTTTCCCTTAGGAAGAGTTCTAGTATTTTGATTTATTTGCTTTTTCTAATGTTTCCCAGTGCAGTAATAGTTTTTTTTTTTCTTCTTATAAATAGTTTTACTTTCTCAGATGAATTTTCTTTAAGGAGAATAAGGGAAAGAAATCTCTTCCTAAGCTATATTTTATCTGGAACTACAACTTTGTGTCATGAAGAACAAAATAAATCTTTTGATTATTCTTTTCCACAAAATGAAAGCAATGTTTGCTAAATCTTCACCAGAATTTTTAGGACATTGTAGTGAACAGAGTTCTCCAGTGAATGGAAGATTACTTGGAAATTTCATATTTATTTAAAATTAACAGTAATAGTCTTTCTAAGAGGTATGAACAGGTTGGAACACACTTAACGGTTCAGCATTCAAAACCCTCAATAACGTAGTCCTTCCATATCTTTTCAGCTTCTTATACTTCATTCCCCAACCCCTGCTCTAGGGTTAAATAAATCTGGCTTTCTTGTTGTGCCTCCCATGAATTACTCCTGGGTTTTTAGAGGCTGTCCTTTGTGACTGGAATATTCTCTCTCTTCCTGCCTATTTTCTGGTTTCCCTGGATCCTTCAAGATCTACCCTCTCTGAAGGAAGACTTTCTCTCAATCCTACTCTCCTGCAAAGTGCTAGGGTCTTCCCTCTCAGATACATTACACACATTTATCTTGTATCCATATAACTCTTTGCATGTTGTATCCTCTTTTAGAATACTAATTGCTCCATGAACTCCCAGTTATAAAGACAGTGACTGATAAAATATAAGAGCTTAATGAATGGTAATTGACTAACTCAATGAATGTCTTTGCTCATTCCAGCTGAAAGCCTAGTGCTTTGGTTTATCATAGAAAGGGATGAAGGAAGGAAAGCAGAAAGGATGGAAGGAAGGAAGGAAGGGAATGAGAGAGGGAGAAGATCAAGAGATAATGAGAGAGTAAAGAAAGATATTGAGTAAAGAAAAAATGAAGAAAGTAAGAATGAACGAATTTGCAGTTTTTATTTGCATTAGCTATATGGAAACAAGTTTAGTATACAAATTGAGGGAAACATGTCACTCATTTTAAAGAGATAATTCTGTTTTCAGGTATTTAACTTCATTCCCACAATTAATGTTTTATAAATAATGTTTGTATAAGTTTATTAAAAGAATCCTAGCGGTGGTATTTCTTGACAATACTTAATTAACAAATATTGAAAAAATCTAAAGGCAACATTTCAGAGTTTTCACAGTCTTCATACTAGCTAATTGAAAGCTGTAAGATTTTATTATATTTGTTATTTAAGCAATCAGGATGGTAAAAAGTGCACAAGATAACATTTACATTGAAAGGTTTTAAGAGAGATAAAGAAACTACATTTGAAAGTTATACTTTATAATCCTAAAATTGGAAAATGAAATATTTAAAATAAAACTACTTTGTAAAAGATGTCAAGGTCAATAACAACCAACAACTCAGACTCCTCTGTAGAACACATCCTTCACTGAAAAATCTGCTTCATTGGTCTTACTTCTCGAATCAAACAACTATCAAAGAAGAGTCCAATTAGTGGAGGGATTTTTAAACTATTAGTGTCCTGAACATTTAATTAATTAGATAAAGCCTATGCACATCTTCTAAGAAGGTCTTTCAATGAAAGAAAAAAAATATAGAAATACAAAGGAAACTTATGATATTAATTAATAATAGAATAATAAAGATTTATTTTTGTCCCATCCAAGTTCATCAATTTATTGAAATTTGAGCATGAACTCCTTTTTCTTCCTCTGTCTCTTTTCTTTCTTTTTCATTTTATTTATTTATTTTTAATTTTCACCATTCATTTCCACAAGATTTTGAGTTTCAAATTTTCTCCCCATCTCTCCCCTCTCCTCACCCCATAATGCCTTGCATTCTGATTACACCACCCCTCAATATGCCCTCCCTTCTACCACAACCTCCCTTCCCTTATCCCCATCTTCTCTCTTTTCTTGTAGGACAAGATAGATTTCTATACTCCATTACCTGTATTTCTTATTTCCCATTTGCATGGAAACACAATTCTCAACATTTGTTCCTAAAACTGTAAGTTCCACCTTCTCTCCCTTCCTCCCTCCCCATCCATCCACACTCAGAAGGCAAGTAATTCAATATAAGCTATATATGTGTAGTTTTCCGAAAGACTTTCATAATAGTCATGTTGTGAAAGAATAACTATATTTCCCTCTATACTATCCTGCCCCCTATTTCTTCTATTCTCTCTTTAGACCTTGTCCCTCCCCTAAAATGTATACTTCTAATTACTCCCTCCTCCCTTTTGCCCTCCCTTCTAACATCCCCCCAACCCACTTATTCCCTTCTCCCCTAATTTTCTGTGGTGTAAGATAGAATTTCATATCAAATTGAGTGTGCATGTTATTCCCCTCTTAAGCCAAATATGATGAGAGTATACTCCACTTTTGCCCTCTCACCTCCCCGCTTTTCCCCTTCCTTGAAAAAGCTTTTTCTTCCTTCTTTTATGACAGATAATTTGCCCCATTCCATTTCTCCCTTTCTCCCCCCAATATATTCCTCTCTCAAACATTAATTTTATAATTTTGGATATCATCCCTTCCTATTCAACTCACCCTGTGTCCTCTGTCTATCTGTGTGTGTGTGTGTGTGTGTGTGTGTATGTGTAATCCCTCCAACTGCCCAAAGCCTGAGAAAAGTTTAAAGAGTTACAAATATTCTCTTTCAGTGTAGGAATGTAAACAGTTCAACTTTAGTAAGTCCCTTGTTATTTCTCTTTTCTGTTTACCTTTTCATTCTTCTCTTGATTCTTGTTTTTGAAAGTCAAATTATCTATTCAGCTCTGGTCTTTCCATCAAGAATGCTTGAAAGTCCTCTATTTCATTGAATGACCATTTTCCCCCTGAATTATTTTATCAGTTTTACTGGATAGGTGATTCTTGGTTTTAATCCTAGATCCTTTGACTTTTGGAATGTCATATTCTAAGCCCTTTGATTTCTTAATATAGAAACTCCTAGATATTGTGTTACCCTGATTATATTTCCACAATACTAAAATTGTTTCTTTCTGGGTGCTTGCAATATTTTCTCCTTGACCTTGGAACTCTGGAATTTGGCTACAATATTCCTAGAAGTTTCTTTTTCATATCTCTTTTAGAAGATGATCAGTGTATTCATTCAATATTTATTTTACTTTCTGGTTCTAGAATATCAGGACAGTTTTACTTGATAATTTCATGAAAGATGATGACTAGGCTCTTTTTTTTTATCATGGCTTTCAGGTAGCCCCATCATTTTTAAATTGTCTCTCTTGGATCTATTTTCCAGGTCAATTGTTTTCCAATGAGATTTTTTACATTGTCTTCTATTTGTTCATTCTTTGGGTTTTGTTTTATAATTTCTTCATTTCTCATAAAATCATTAGCTCCAATCCACTCTGTTCCAATTTTTAAAGTATTATTTTCTTCAGTGAGCTTTTGAACCTCCTTTTCTGTTTGGCTAATTCTGCCTTTTAAAGCATTCTTCTCTGCATCAACATTTTGGGTCTCTTTTGCCATTTGAGTTAGTCTGTTTTTAAAGGTGTTATTTTCTTCAGCATTTTTTTGGGTCTCCATTAGCAAGCTGTTGACTTGCTTTTCATGATTTTCTTGCATAGTTCTCATGTCTCTTCCCATTTTTTCCTCTATCTTTCTTCCTTGATTTTCAAAATCTGTTTTGAGCTCTTCCATAACCTGAGACCATTGCATATTTATTTTGGAGGTTTTGGAGGCAGATGCCTTTACTTTTATGTCTTTCTCTGATGGTATGCATTGTTCTTCCTCATCCAAAAGGATGGAGGAAAATACCTGTTCACCAAGAAAGTAACCTTCTATAGTCTTGTTTCTTTTTTCCTTTTGGGGGCATTCCCCCAGCCAGTCACTTAACTTTTGAGTCCTTTGTCCAGAGGAGGGTATACTCTGGGAACCATGTAATTTCTCAGTTCCTCCAAAGTGGCACAGTCAAGGCAGAGGAGTGTGCTCTTCTCCTGGCCTGTATTCTGGTCTGGGAGTAGCCACAGACTTTTCTGGCCAGGTTCTGTGAGTAGGGTTCCCTTTCTACAACTGCCTCCAGCTTCACCATGCCTGCCTTCCACTTCACCCCAGGGCCACCACTCAGGCCTGGGATGCAGATCAGCCTCTCTTTTCCCCAAGGTTCTTTAGGCTGTGCTTCAACAATGGACACTGTTGCTGCCTGAGGCCGAGGCTTGACCACCTTCCCTTCTCCCCCAGGTAAAAGAGTTTTCTCACTGACCTTTAAAATTGTCTTTGACGTTTGTGGGTTGAGGAATTTGAGAAACACAGCTGCTGCTGTGGCACCCTGAAGCCTGCTCCAGTCCTGTCCCTGTCACACTGTGAGGTGAAGGCTAGGCTGCGCTGTGCTCTGCACCCAGTGCAATCAACCTTTGTTGCTGCCCTTTCAGGCTGCTTGGGCTGGAAATCTTTTTCACTCTGTCATTTTGTGATTTCTTCTGCTATACAATTTGTTTCAAGTCATTTTTTACAGTCATTTTATGGACTATGGGGGGAGAGTTTCTACAAGTCTGTCCTTCTGCTCTGCCATCTTGGCTCTGACCTTGAGAATGAACTCCTTGAAGATCCATAAAAAACATGTTTTTCCCTTAGCAATATTTTTTTTTCCAATTACATTTAAAGACAGTTTTCATCATTCATTTTTGTAAAATTTCGAGTTCCAAATAGTCCTTCTTTCTTCCCTCCCCTCCCCAAGATGGCAAGCAAAGTAATATACGTTATACATGTACAATGACGTAAAACACATTTCAATATTAGTCATGTTGTGAAAGAAGAATCAGAATAAAATGGAATAAAAAACACAAAAAGAAAAAAAGTGAAAATAGTATGTTTCAATTTGCATTCAGACTCCATTATTCTTTCTCTGGATGTGTTTAGAATTTTCTATCACAAATCTTTTGGAGTTGTCTTAGATAATTGTATTGCTGAGAAGAGCTGTCTATCATAGTTAATCATCACACAATGTTGCTGTTGCTATGTATAATGTTCTCTTGGTTCTGATCATTTCACTCACCTTTAGTTCATGTAAGTCTTTCCAGGTTTCCCTTAAATCTGTCTCCTCATCATTTCTTATTGCACAATAGTATTCTGTTACATCAATATATTATAACTTACTCAGCCATTCCCCAATTGACTGGTATTCCCTCAATTTCTGATATAAATATTTTTGTATATGTGGGTTCTTTTTCCCTTTTATATGATCTCTTTGGGCTACAATCCTAGAAGTTGTATTGGTGGACAAATTGGAATGCAGATTTTTATAGCCATCATTCCAAATTGCTCCCCAGAGTCATTTCACAACACCACCAATATGTATTACTGTTCCAATTTTCCCACCTCTGCTCCAATACTTATTATATTCTTGTTTTGTCATATTAACTAACCTGGTAAGTATGATGTGCTACCTCAGAGTTATTTTAATTTGCATTTCTCTAATTGATAATGATTTAGAAAATTTTTTCTCATATGATTATAGATAGCTTTAATACCCTCATCTGAAAACTACCTGTTCATATTCTTTGGCCTTTTGCCAATTGGGAAATAACTTGTATTTTTATGAATTTGATTCAGTTCTCTCTATGTATTTTTTTTAGATATTAGGCCTTTCTCTGAAACACTGAGGATAAAAATTGTTTCCCAGCTTTCTGTTTTCCTTCAAATCTGGTTTCATTGATTTTGTTATTGCAAAACCTTTTTAATTTAATATGATAAAAATTATACATTTTGCATTTCAAAATATTCTCTTTCTCTTGTTTGGCCATAAATTCTACAAAACTTTTACTCATTTCTTGCATTACAAGAATATTCTACCACATTCATAAATGATAATTTATTTGGCCATTCTCCAATAGATGGGAATCACTTTATTTTCTAGTTCTCTGTGACTACAAAAGAGTTAGGGTACTTTTTTGCAAATTTACCACTTAAGATCTTTTATTTCTTTTTTTAAAAATATCATTGTGGTATTGGATTAATAGGGGTAAAGTTAGATCAAAATTAATTATTTTTTTAACCAACAAAAATCTCTCCCTCTTGTACCTATTCAAGAAAGGAAAAAAAACAAAGGTTGTGTTACACACATATAATCAAGCAAAGCAAAAACCACATTGGTCATGTCAAAATATGAGACTGGTTTATATGAATATACATGCACAGTTGATCCACCATATCTTTATTTGGAGGTTTGTAACATTTCTCATCATGAGTCCTATCTTTGTAGCAAGATATTTAGGATACATTCTTGGTTAGAGTTGGAATTGCCTAGAACAAAACTATTCTGTAATACAATCTTCCACTAAACTTGTGATTTCATTGGGATACTGAATTTCCCTGCTGTCTCTGTAGTTTATAGTCTTAAAGAATTGCCTAATTCACAGAGGGATTAAATAATTTATCCAGCGTCAAGGATCGACTATGTGTCAGAGGCAAGACAAAAAACTTTATGGGAGGGAAAGGGAAAAACCATTGGAGAATATTCAGAGAAGTATATGTTTCTATTAATGATAGAAAGGAGTGAACGCACATGCTCTATATACACAGGATTATAACTTGTGGACAACAACAATATGCAAAATAATTAAGATGGGACTGAGTTTGGGTTTTCCCAAGGGCCATCCACAAAATATCTTCATATGAACAGTGAAATGATTAGAAAAGTAGAATAGAAAGGAAACATGAAGGATTTCATGGGGATCTTCATAACTCTGAAAATCAAAAATTCTTTAAAACTAGTGAAAATCTTCATTTCTTAAATTACATCTAAAGAACTTGCAAATTTGAGATTATCACCTTCCAAAGCCAGATGTGACATATTCCCACCCAAAAACTATGTAATACAAAGTTAGCTCAAATATTGGTTAGTTGCTGCCATATCCAAAAGTTACTAAAGATGCCATGGTATTTATTTTGAGTTTTCTTTTGAATGTGGCTGTTTTACATGTCATATGCCTCACTGGAGCTTGATCATTGCTCTGTAAAGTAAGCAATTTCACCTGTCATCTTTCCTTCTAGAGTCAATGACAAGGAATTCATCAAAAGTGGAGGCTCCTTATACTTTGTTCATTGTTCATGTCACTCTTAGCCCACCATCAGTACTCTAAATGTTTTGTTTACTCTACAGCTCGATGAAAAAAAAAAGAAATGAAAGCTTTTTTTAGTTACTATTGTCATGCAATGTATTGCTAAGATGTGAATGTGAAATTCAAGGGTTTTGAATACGTTGGAGAAAAGGAAAGACAGTGGTCTTGACAAGAATTAGTTACTCTCTGGAGTCAATAGATTTCCATTCATGTCCATCAATGTTTAAAATACACGCACATATACATATATAGTAAAATATTGTACAACTTCTTTGGCTATATAATTAATACAACACTTTACAATTTCCTCTAAAACAGAATAGAGTTTAATTATATGGGTGATATTATCTTCACATTACACATAAGAAAACTGAGGTTCAAATAGCTCTCCAAGATTATATTTCATAAAGTCCTATTACAATTATGACATTTTCTCACTGATATTCAGCACGGAGCTTATCTTGTAGTAGACATTTGATACATACACCATAATTTATTAACTAAAGAAATTAAAACCATATTTCTTAGATAGATAGACATAGATAATAGATCATGTATGTATGTATATATTTCAAATTTGGATTGTGGATGTGCTTGTCTTGGGTCATTTCTAGTAATACATCTTTTGTAGCTGGCTTGGTACCTATTCACCAAAGAAGAAAGCAACAACAATCAATCTCACTACAAAAAAAAAGAACCATCACTGAATTAAGTTTATGATGTTCTAAATGACAGAGATTAAGATAATGACACTGTATCACCATTATTTCTCTTACTGCCCCCACTCCTCTATTATCTGAGGAGCAGGGCAAGGCCACAACTGAATAGTTCTCAGAGTAGGCTTACATTAAAGTAGATTATTAGTTTGTATATCATGAACTTCAAAGAATAGAGAAAAAGAATTGTTTCTGGAGGAGAAGTAAAGCCATTATACATCAGATATAGCACTTCAAGACTTTCTAACTCCAAGATCACTCCTTTAACTGGTATTAACCAAAGCCTCTGAATTCAAGTCAACAGCTTACATACTATAAGGAGGATAGCTGACAGGCTTTAAACTTGTTAATTAGTTAATTGGATGTCTACCCCACCATGTGAAGACTTCTCCTAGCAGGATGGTTAGATGATAGCAATTTGTTCCAACAACCATGAAGGTGGATGAAGTAAGCTCTGTGGAGCACTTAGAGTTTGGTAAGATATAGAAGATGCCAAGCTCATCCATTGTATCCTGGGTTATCATCAGTCCTGATTTTTCTCTTGCCATTGGACTTGTATGACTTTTGAAGAGAGAGTGGCAATGATGATTTATGCAATGTCACTTAAATTAAATTCATGGTTAAGTCAAATAATCACTTAATCATGATGTCATTGAACTTCATAAATGAAGGATGAACAATGACAACAACAATATGGAAGAGAAAAATCCAATAGTCCATTACCTGCATTCAAGGAGCTTAATTTCTATTGAACGTGAGATCTGTAGGAGGTAGAAACTGTATACCACATGTACACAGGTAAGCAAATAAAATGTGTATGTAGTAAATAGGCAAATCCTCTTGCATATGCTACCCCAAAAGTACTTCCCCATACTTAAGGTAATCTGTGCATCCACAAGCACATGAAATTCTATTTCACAATGCTACATGAATGTTTCTATTACTACTACCCAGGCAGAAGAAAAAATAGTTTAAAGCAAATATATTTAATGAAATAACATAATTAAGGAAAAATGTAATGGAACATTCTCTCTATAAATCAGAGATACATACTTTCTCCACTCCCCAAACAAACATAAACAGTAGTAATAATTGATATACTTAAGAAATATACATAGGGAGACACATGTGATTCAGGCAAAGGTATAGAACACACACACATAAGGAATATATGTGAAGAGAAACCATGCCAAGAGAACAAAGAGGGACAACAAGTTGCCAGGACACATGAAGAGGTAACTCATTCCTCAAACACTACAAGACCCTCAGTATCTTCTCATGATGTCATCTTGTTGCTGCTGTTGACCCTGCTGCTTTCTGGATATATCCTATCATTCCACAGATGAAAGGCTACCTCTTCCCCATTAAAGGAGTGGATTCTACCATTCGTTATTTAGCTTACAGGATAGAAGATAAACTTCAGCTCTTTTAATAAAAAAGACAGCATCACAGATATTAGTCATTATAATGGGGAAGGGGGGAAGTATTTGCTTTCTGCCCATAACTAGAAGAGTCTTCCCATTCCCACAGATGCAGTGGTCTGTGTCTTTCCTTATTATTGAGAGAAATGATAATTAATAACCAGGGATTTAGGGAGATCCAGAGTCTACCCCCCTTTTTTTCTATAGTCCTCATTTCAAAGATCAAGGACATTACTGATAATGAGATTGGATTAAATTTCTTAAAGTTCCTGTTTAGACCCCACCTGGGTGGGGAAGCCATTCAGGCTTGGGTGGGGGATACAGGTTTTTAGTTCAGATTGCCCAAGGAGTGGGTAACTTAGAATTAAATGACATAATCAAATTCATTAGAACAGGTCCAGCCCCCTAATTGTAATATTCCTTCTCTTATTTGTTAACCAATCAGAGTTGATTACCACCCTCAGAAATACCATTGTGATTGTCTTTGTCATTCAAGAATGCTACTAACCTCTTTTAATTAAAATGTTGGCATTATTAATAAAATGACCACCCAAAAATTATGTCTCTTAAACTTTTTAAATGCCATATTGAATGTGATTTCATGACCTTCTGGAGGATAACATAACAATATTGTCCATGGGCTTTTCTTGGATTGGTTTGCCATTTCCTTCTCATGAAGATTAAGACCAACAAAGGTTAAATGAATTGTCTAGGTTAACACAACTAGTAAGTGTCTGAAGACAGATTTTAAACATAGGTCTTCCTGACCCCAGATCCAGCGCTCTATGCACTGAGCCACCTAGATGCCTCTTCATTTCCTTTTCCAGTGTATTAAGGCAAATAGGGGTTAAGTGACTTGGGGACAGAGAATTTGACCAATAGTGGTTCTCAAACTTTTTGAATCTTTGATTTCTTTAGCAGTTTGATGAAGCCTGTGAATACCATCTCAGAATCATTTTTTTAAGTGCATTAAATAAAATATATAGGAATAAAAGGAAAATGATTATGTAGAAATACAAGTAGTGGTCAAAGAAAGAAAAACAATTGATTGCTATAATTTTTAAATACTCCTGATAAATGTTTTTTTTTTCTATAAATATCTTTTCTTTGAACATTTCTTTTTTATCTTTTTCTTCTCTTCTTCCACATTGTCTTTGATTGCTGCGGTTTGCTTTCCAAATCACTTAACTTCTCTTTATCTTTCTTTTATGATACTCCTCACCTTTACTAAATTGAAATAAATATGTATATCACTTCATGCAAGTTTTCCCAAATTTGTTAGAAACCATCCACTCAAAATTTCTTATAGAAAAATTGTATTCATTTGAAGTCATGTACAACACTTTTTTTCAGTTATACTCAAATTGGATACCTAGTTAGATTACAGTTCTTTGCCACCTCAAAAAGAATTGATGCATTTTTTTTTTAGTAAGATGGTTCATTTTCTTCTTTCTTTGATTTCCCTGTAGCCTAAACCTAGTAGTGCTAAGACTGAATAGTAACTAAGTATTAACTACAGTAAACTTTATTTTAGTAACTTTGGGGGATAACTTCAAATTGTTTACCAGAATGATTGGATGAACTCAGGTCCACCAATAAGTCATTAGTGAAATTGTTCACCATAGATCCTTCAATATTTGTCATTCACCTTGTTCATCATGGGTCATATGACCAGCTGAAAGAGGACTGGATATACTTTTCTGATCCTCACAACCCTCAAATCTCTCTGAAATATATTCTAGGCATATGAGATAAAATTATTTCAGGTATCTCCATGATCTAGGACACCAAGAACCCTAACATGATAAAAATAAAATGAACTAACCACAGAAAATTCTAATATCTAACTCTTGCCCAGCACCTCCTCCCCCATCACATATAGTTAGCAGAGCTTCATAAGCTGTCCTACTTCATTGTAAAAGAATTCAGCTTTACCTACTCACCTTTTATCCTCCTTTCAGTACTTTTGTAAAACCAAAGGGCAGATGTTTATTTTAGCAGGGACTGGAAGACTGTGCTGTAACAGTTCCTAGAGAGAGAACTAAGGAACAGAGGAAACTGAAGAAATTTTCCAAAGGGTCTAGGATGGATCTGGGGCCAGTCTATTCCCCATAAGTCACCTGAGACAGAGAGTGATGCCAGCGAAATGTGAATTTCCTAGCATGGAGAAGGGTAAGATCAACTTTGATGTTAATGGTAATGATGATAACTGTCTTTTATATAGCATTTTTGAAATTTATAAATAACTTTTTATATATGATTTCATTTGGACCTAAGAAAAATCTTGGAAGGGGGATTTTTTTCATTTTATAAGAAGGTTTCTCATTTTACAGATGAAGAATTTGCCCAAAGTCACAGAGCTAGAAAATACCTGAGGTAGTATTTGAACTCAGTGCACAATCCACTGCACCATCTAACTCCAGAATTTAGGGAAGAAATAAGAAAGTAAGCAATAGGGAAATACAAAGTACATGGGGAAAACCTCAAATTAACCAATATCTCAGGAGAAAGAAAACTGAATTAAAGACCTTGAACATTAATAGATCAAGCAAAGAACATATTAATTACAGAAGGGAGTATGGCTTCCAGATCAGCTAAACAAGTCCAAACATCTATAAATATTAGAAAACAATGGAAAATGAATAAATATCTGATAGGTTAGAGGACTTTGTGAATTCCCAAGAAAGCATCATCCCATAGAAAGATATCCTGGAATGATATAAAAGAATAAGATTTATGAAAGCAGAATTTATGTCTTTCACAGCATAAACAGTTTGCAGTACAGAAAAATAAAATGAGTCAATGGTGGCAAATCTCATCTAAAGAATTAAAAGAATGATTAAGTGATTGGGAATGCAAATATATGTAAGTAGAGAACAATTAATCAGAACAGAAGTGAAAATCAATAATGCTGAAAGGAAAGGTGATCTATATACAAACAAAATACACTGATCTGGAACTTTTTTTTAATTTGACAATGAATTTCTTGAATTTCTTCTGTTGAAAGCTGTGTATTCATATGCTTTACCCAGTTATAAATCAGTAAATGACTCATTCTTATCCAACTGAAATATATATGCATATGTATACATATATACGTATATATGTATTGGAGATGTATATATGTATGTATATGTGTATATATATATTTATAGTATACATATATGTATATTGTACACATATATATATACATATATATATATATATATATAGGAGATGAGACTATTAATAAAGAAACTTGCTTAAAATACATATTTTTTCTACTTATCCACTTCTTTTGTAATTTTAGATGTCCTGGTACTTCTTGAGTTAAGACCTTTTGAATTGTATGTAATGAATCTTCTTTAGTTCCCCTATCTCTATTTTATTTCACCCACCTAGAACATAAACATTGATTCCTGATCTTCCTTCCTTCCTTCATTTCCCCGCTCTCTTCCTTCCTTTCTCTGTCTTCATGATCCTTCTTCTGTGATTGCTGATTGTTTTGCTTATGAGTAATTTCTCTTTACCTCTACTGCCACTTTTATTTCCCCTCTCCACCCTCCCTTTTCGCTCCTGTTTCCCTGCTGAATGAAATATATTTCTGCAGTCAAGAGTGTGTTTCTATTCTTTTCTTCTTTCATCTATTCAGATGGAAAAGAGGTTCAAATACCACCTATGTCACCCATTCCTGCCTCTCTCTTTGTATAGTCTTTTTGTACATTCTGATTATGGGAGATAATTTCCCCTACCTTTTATCTGTTCTTCCCCACCTTATTTACTCTTTTGCTTTTCCTTTTTTGAGATCATTAAAAAGTAACAAAACATCCCCAGTCCCTCTCTCTCATTTTATTCCCTCTATGTCTGATACTATTAGGCTTGTGAAGGAACATTTGCTCATCTCCTCAAATTATAATGTAAATAAATCATTCTCTTCAGTCCATTTCTAGCACATATTTATATTTACTTTTTAATGTTTCTCAACTCCTGTGCTTGTTTTTCAAAATTTCTACTCAGCTCTTTTAGTTTAATCAGAAAAACCTAGAATATTCTATTTGATTAAAGGACCAATTTGTTTCCATGTAGATTCTGTTCAGGGTTTTTTTTGGGGGGGGGAGGGGATAGAGGAGGATAAATCATTCTTGTATTTAAGGGCTTTTCATAATATATTTTAAAGTTACCTCTCCTTTTTAGTGGGGGATGAAGAATTTTATATGATCTTAACTGTAGCTCCTTTGTACTTAGATTCGTTATTTCTAGTTGTTAGTAATAATTCTTTCTTCTTGTTCTTCTTGTTCTTGTTCTTGTTCTTCTTGTTCTTGTTCTTGTTCTTCTTGTTCTTGTTCTTCTTGTTCTTGTTCTTGTTCTTGTTCTTGTTCTTGTTATTCTTGTTCTTGTTCTTGTTCTTGTTCTTCTTCTTCTTCTTCTTGTTCTTGTTCTTCTTCTTGTTCTTGTTCTTGTTCTTCTTGTTCTTGTTCTTGTTCTTGTTCTTCTTCTTCTTCTTCTTCTTCTTCTTCTTCTTCTTCTTCTTCTACAAGACCTTTTTTTGGCTTCCTGGGAACTTTTATTTGATGACTCTTGAAGGAAGAAATGGGTTGATTTTTTCAATTTCCACTTTGCTCTCTCATTTTAAAATGTTTCTTTCATGATTTCTTAAAATATGATATTCAGGCTTTGTTGTTCTTAGCTTTCAGGTTGACTGGTGATTCTTAAATTATCTCTCTTTGATCTATTTTCCAGATAAGTTCTTTTTGATATGCACAACTTCATATATTCTATTTGTTTCAGTCTTTTCACTTTGTTTTTATGTTCTTAGTGTGTCATGGATTCATTAATTTTTGTTTGATCAAACTGGTTTTTAATGAGTCTGTTGCTTGGGTAAAGATTTGTACCTCTAGTGTTAAGCTATTAAGTTTTTCCAAAACTTTTCCTCCCTTAGCTCTCACGTATTTTCTGTTTCTTTCCTTTGTTGTTGTTTCAGTTTTTTCAGTCATCCCCAACTCTTTCTGATTCTTTTTGTAGGTTTTCTTGGCAGAGATACTGAAATGGTTTGCCATTTCCTTCTCCAAACCATTTAATAGATGAAGAAACTGAGGTAAACAGTGTTAAGTGACTTGTCCAGGATCACACATCTAGTAAGTATCTGAAGACAGATTTGAACTCTGATCTTCCTGATTCCAAGTCCAGCACTCTATCCACTTTATCAACTAGCTGCTTTCTGGTCTCTGTCCAAAGACTTAAATTTAGAAAATATCTTTTTATTGTTCTTCAGTTTATGATAATCAATTTGCATCCCTCTAATAATTTTAGGTCTAAAATCTAAAAGATTGTGTAGTTCTTAAGGTGCCATGTTTTTCATTAATTCTCTAAATTACTTTGGATTTTTCTATGAATATTATTACCATCTAAGATCATTATCCTATATTAATTGCTAACTTGAGGAATAATTGGGACTCATTATTATTTATAAAAATTGAACCCCTAAAGAGGATAATATATAGGGAATCCTTGAATGCAAGTAATCAAGGCTAACTACCTACCTATTCCTAATTTTGCAAGAACAGACCTTCTCAGAAATTGGTAGAAAAGGCAATAGGTACTTTCCCTTCCACTCAGATTCCCTGATGGTCTTCTAGCCATAATTAATCTCTTTACATCATATATAAACTCAATCAGAATTTACTGAAACTGGCTTACTTTTTCTTCACATATTCAACTCCCACAGGGAGCCAAAATGTCCCCAGTACTTAATGAAATATGAGAATTATATATCCAAGGAAATTTTGGGGGACATAAATATTCATACCTTGGAACTGGTAGAAGCTTTCCACTAATGCTACACCACTAAACAACATCCTGAAGGTCAAGAGAGACATTTCAGAGAAGAGGGTAAAATGATTTGCAGACCTACAACATGGCATAGATGACTTAATTTGTAGAAGTACCATAGGTCTGCCTAAATCATAAGGGGTTCAGTACAGGAGTAAGATTCATAAGTTTCTAAATTAAAAATATCTCAACTTCTAGGAACTATCTTAATGCATCAGACAACTGAAAAATTCCAAGATACTCTGGAACCTGAAATTCTTGTCAGAACAGCAAAAGAAAATTTTATTGATCAAGTCATATTGACAATTCAGTTAATCTATATTATTATGCAAAGTCAATATTTAAAAGACATCCAAACCCGATTAAAAACAAAGTTTATTGAGCTCAGGAACAGCAGAAAAAGATTCACAATGGAAAAAGGAGGACTTTAGTTCATCTCAGGTCTGATTCTTAAAATGGGATCACCTGAGCAAATCACTTAAACTTCCTAAAACTCGAAGTATGATAAAAGGAAGTTAATACTTTTAAGATATATTTCATCAAAATGTTGTGAAGAAAACATTTTTAAACCCAATGTAAAAATGTGATGTGATAAATAAATGATACATTATTATTTTAGAGGGTGCATAAAATTATGAATATACGCATACATGAATTATATATATACGTGTGTGTGTGTGTACACATATATATATATATATATATATATATATATATATATATATATATATATATATAGGCGTACTTGTAGCATTTATTCAAATATTCTCTAACATATTGAAAGAACAAGTATTTCCAATAAGAGCCTGACTTAAGCAGCAGATAAAGTAATAAACATCATCAACACAAATTACTTAGATAACTAAAGGATCTAAAACATTTATTAATGCAGCTTCTCTAGGGTATCTCTAATTTCATATCATTGTAGCATAAAGTTAATCTTGTGATTAAAAATAGAGCATGTTATTTATATCATCCAGTGGCAATTTTCTGTGAATTGATGTCAGGGATTCATTGGTATGCTTCAAAGATATTTTTGTATGAACTATGACAGATCAACTTAAATTCTCCTTTATTTTTAAAATCTATATATGTAATGCATTACATTAAGAGATCTGATTGCAATCTACAGGAACGAGTTAAAATAAGACAATAAAAATATAATGTAGTAAATGAGAATAGCTTAAACTAATTAATTCCAACTCCAAGTATTAAACATATTAACTCACTGTTGAATTCCACTATCATTGAAATGGCTTGGATCTGTAAGGCGCACTTCCTGCCCATACTTTGACAATTTCTTCCTTAAATGTAATGCCTGAAATGATGATAATTGGGACCATGTGGGAGTCATACTTTGTATAATGTAATACTTATAAACCAGCACTTCCTCCAGATTTAGTATATAAGACCATATATTCCCATCTGGAACTGACCTTAAATACGATTTAGTGTAACCTCTTCCTACTGAAATAATTCAAGTTTTGCTTTTGTGTTTAAAATGTACATCTCACATTTCAGTCTAGTAGATGAAGGATATTTGAGCTTATACATGTCCTAATCAACTCAATTCAGATCTCAATGTTAGTTCTAATTGTTAAGAGTGTTGAAGCATCCTATGTGATAATCTCAGGAAATCAGTCTAGTTCATAGCTGTGCAGGCTAATAATTCCAGACCATTTGTTGGAATTAAGGTTTGTCAGGTTCTATATTAAAAAAGACAAAGGGACCTACAGTTTTGTTGTTGCTAAATGTATCAATCTAAGGTAAACAACTCAGCTACCTTTGAACATACCAATTATAAACATAAGAAGTTATAATCATTTTGGTCAAATTCCTTTGGTATCAGAGACTTTTTGGTGTTTTCATTCAAGCCATTTCTGTTACTACACCTCCCTCTAGGGGAAGATGTCCATCTCAATTATCCTGTATAAAAATCAGCAAATATATTTAATAAGTTTTGTTTTAATTGAATTGAACCAAATTTAAGAATTGTCTACCTACATGGTATAATACAGTTCATTGGTCAACTGATTGAGGAATAACTATTTAGCTAATTAAATCAAAAATCATTTGATTTGTAAGGAATGGCTAAGTTTATTTGATATTCATTCAGATGGTAAAACTGAGTGGTGATATTTTTTAACTCTCTAAAATTAAAAGAAAATGAATTAATTGCAGTAGTCAGAGAGATTGTTTGATAAATAACTTTCATGATCCCTGAATACCTAGAAAAGCATATTTTTTTTATTATAAATTATTAGATCATTCAAAACATTTTGCAGTACAATAGTACTGAATTTCTGCAACAGGCTTTGGATGCCAGCACCAGTCCACAGCAGGCTGCTGCCATGTCTGGAAGAGCAGGCAGGGCCTGGTGTCTTCTTCAGCAACAGCCACCTGGTAGCAGCGACTGTCCCTTGGCAGAAGCTGCAGCCGTGGGTGATGGGGGTGTGTGGGGGCTGCTCAAGCCCAGTCCAGCCTCCCAGGGATCCTGCACTTCCTACAGCACAAGTGGGTGCACTTCGAGGTGGAACATGGCCAGTGGAAGGTGGAGCAGGCAGAGCTGCAGGCCCAGATTGCATTCCTTCAAGGAAAAAAGAAAAGACATGAAAATCTGAAGAAAGATCTAGTAAGGAGAATCAAAATGCTGGAATATGCTCTTAACCAGGAGCACAAGTTGAAGTATGGGACAGAGTTGAATCCGGGAAATATGAAGCCTCCAAGTTATTATTCTGATGAAGGCAATGGAAAGAGGTGCAACCATAACAAAACATCCAGTTTATGTGGAAACAAGGGAGATAGCTGCTCAGGCAGTATCTGCAGGAGGTTGGTTACATGGATACCATACTAGAAGTAAAATCAAAATAGGTACAACCTTGTTGACCTTTGCAAGTGATGTCACTGAGAGGGAAAATGAGAAAAATCAGGGGTCTGTTATAAATGGAGCAGAAACTGAAATTCATAAGGAAACAGTAATGATTGGGAAACTGATTCTGCCTCTGTACTGGATACTTTCAAATTCCTTGAAAACAAGTGATGAAGATGATATTGATGAAAGAGAGAAAACCATCACTGATAATACTTCAGTGATTGTTAGGAAGAGGGTGTTATCTGATAGCAGTGAAGATCGAGGCACAAAAGAAGCTCTAAAGGAGTTTGATTTCTTGGTTGCACCAGATGAAGAAGATGGAGAATATAGAAGCGTAGGCAATGGAACAGAATGGGAAAAGGAAGACCAGTGTCTCATGTTTGAAGCCTAGAATGTGGACTTGGGAGTAATTACTAAAGTCAAGAAACAACACAAAAAGGAGAGAAAGGGCAAAAAGATGGTGAAGAAGCCCAACAGTTCAAAATTACAAGTTATGCTTGCGAACTTGAGAGATGTTGCTAAACTTCCCTCCTTGCAACCATCTTTGAGATCAACTTCTACACCAAGGACTTCAAGGCTTAGTGAGCATGAAATTAACAGGACAGATGAAGTGGAAGTGTTAACATTGCCTCCTGTATGAGGGAAGTCATTTATCATGAGAGCAGATCAAGTCCTTGAAAATGAGTTTGGTCTTGGTGAATTAGCAGGACTCACAGTTGCTAATGAGGCTGATTCACTGACTTATGACATAACAATAAAGATGTTTTGAGGAAAACCTGGAATCCAAAGTTTACATTAAGTAGTCTAATGGAATTCAAGCACTTGCTTTCCATTTAATTGAGCCAGTTTTGATAACAGCATCTGAGGATTACACGTTAAAAATGTGGAATTTACAAAAAACAACTCCAGGAAAAAAGAGTACCTCTCTTGATGTGGAATCTGTCTATACATTCAGAGCTCACAAAGGTCCAGTCTTCTGTGTAGTAATGAGCAGCAATGGTGAACAGTGTTATAGTGGAGGGATAGATGGCCTAATTCAGGGCCGGAATACAACAAATCCAAGCATCGATCCCTATGACTTTTATGACCCTTTTGTTTTAAGAGGTGCACTTCTGGGCCACACAGATGCAGTCTGGGGCTTAGCTTATGGTGGAGGACATCAACGTTTATTGTCCTGTTCAGCAGATGGTACTCTTCGTTTATGGAATACAACTGGAATTTCTCCAGCCCTAAATGTATTTAATGATAATCAGGAATCCCTGCCTCTGTGGATATAGTGAGCAGTGATCCAAGCCATATGGTAGCATCATTCAGTAATGGATATACTAGAACCTTTAACATGGAAACACAACAGCGCATTCTCACTTTAGAAGCCAACCTAGATAAAAGCTCTAACATGTCCTGCCAAATAGAGTCATCAGTCATCCAACCCTTCCAATCAGTATCACTGCTCATGAAGACAGACACATTAATTTCTATGATAATAACACAGGAAAACTGATCCATTCAATGGTTGCCCACTTAGAAGCTATTACATTTTTAGAAGTTGATCCCAATAGCCTATATTTCATGTCTGGCAATCATGACTGTTCAATACGTTTATGAAACCTAGAAAAAAAGGACTATATCCAGGACCTATCAGTCCACTGAAAAAAGTTTGAGGAATTTATTCATGATGCAGCATTCCACCTATCAAAATTACATCACCAGTACTGAAGCAGATGCCCTGGCCAAAGTTGACATGATGGCTCCGTTTCAGCTTCTCACTCTTCCTGTATAATCAGTTGCACACAAGAGATAACAGAAAACAAGGGGGAAAAGCCACCTTTTCTTGCCCTTTCATTCTGCCAATGGAGCACAGAGAACATTTGTTAAAATATAGTTTTTGTAGTCAATGTACTGTTTTCTAAAAGCAAAGTTTGTTCATGTTGCTGCAAGCTCAGCTGGTTCTGTGAGCCTGAATACTGTTTCAAGTTATTCTGAAAGTATATGCTTTTACTTGTGAGGGGGTTCTTATTTGCTGGGCAGGCCTGAGCAAGATGAGGTTCATTTAGTCTCAATGGAGGAATTGGGGCACTCTTTAAGGGAGGGATGCATCAATAATAAGGGGCAGCTAGGTGGTGCAGTGGATAGAGCACCAGTGTAGGAGTCAGGAGGACCTGAGTTCAAATCTCACTTCAGACACTTGACACTAGCTGTGTGACTTTGGGCAAGTCACTTAACCCCAATTGCCTCATCCTGGGTCATCTCCAGTCATCCTGATGCATATCTGGTCACTGGATTCAGATGGCTCTATAGGAGAAGTGAGGCTGGTGACCTGCACAGCCCTCCCTCACTCAAAACAAAGTCAAGTGCAAGTCATGTCATTATTTCTCTGATGGCATGGTCTTCTTCAGCAAAGAAGGACGAACACACAGATCAATAATATGATTTTTTGGGAAGAGATGAAGAGAGCAGGGGAACTTCAGCATGGTTTTCATTTGAAAATTTTTTTCAAACATGTGCCTGTTAGGTAGTCAAAACAGTGACTTTTAACATGTCCACTGGACTAATCCTTTTGTGAATGATGACAGCAGGTCTGAAAGGAGTGTAGCTTAGTGTATCTATGAGCTTTAAACATAAAATAACTGGCAAAACATTTTACCTATTAAAAATAATGCAATAATATGTTACATATATTATTCAGTGTGCCAATGAGATACTTAATTTGCAGGCAAAATTGTATATTGTATTACATCTTTGAAAATAGAGTTGTTACTAAGTGACTGAGAGTTCAGTTGTTAGATATTCAAATTTAAAAAGAATGTCTGATATGTTCTACACTTACTATGAGATTTAACTTATGCAAACATTCAAATTTGAGTCTCTTTATTGTTCAAAGACAGTCACTAGCACAGGTCTCTGACATAAATAATGTGTATTACTGTTAAAATTCAGTTTTATTCATGTGATGATTATAATACCAAAATGGTTAACCATTCTTATCAGTGAAGTTACAAATGGATAGATCAAAAGCAAAAAAAAATGTTTAGAGTGAGTTTCATTTATTTATGTTCACATAACCATGCTTTAGAATATCTATGTTCTCTTTCTTCCCTAAACCTGATAAATCTGATAGCTTTCAACAATACTATCTATTATTCTTAATGCTGGTTTAAAAGAATAACCCAAATTCAATCTGCTAGGGTTGGGTTAGGTTCATCCAATTGTTTTTGCTAAATATATATATAAACATAGCTCAAACAGTATATCTTCAAAAACCCTGTTTTAGCACTGCTAGGAGGGAGGACATCTGAATGGAAAGGTCAATATCTTTTCTTAAAAGACTTTAGGCTGGGAAATCTGACTAAAAGCTGGTTGTTTCTTTCTGACCAAGTGTTGCAGCTACCTCAACTCAACCTCATACTATTCAGATTTCTAGTACCCCACCTTACTGCCTAACTGAAATCTACTTTACCTCCTATCCCACCCCTTCTCCTGGACACCCAAATCCAGGGACCAGTTAAAATATATATATATATATATATATATATATATATATATATATATATATATATATATATATATATATATATATATATATATATATATATACATATATATATATATATATGTATATATGTATATATATATATACATGCATACACACACGTACACATATATAAATCATTGAACACAACTTTGCTTTCAGTAGTCTCTCAAGTTAAAAAAAAAAAATAACAGGCCATAATAAACACTTATGCTCTCCTGAAAAAAAAGGAAGAAAATATTTTCTGTAAAGGTATAGAGAGAAAATATTTTAGGCCTTACAGGTCAAGAAGCAAAATCAAAGTATTAAGTAGATACTTATATGACAAGAGAGAAAATAAATTTACACAAATCGTAATTGGTGAAATAAAATGTAATAACTATAATGATAAAATATGTTTTGGTAATACAAGTCTAGAAGATAATTTGGAAGGGATAACCTTTCAGATAAATGGAGTTCAAAATTGGTGTTTGCTATCATTAAAATAAATGGAAAATATCTAACTATAAAACTGATTTTTAATGAGATTTTACACATTTCATATCTGAAAAAACTCACTTACAAAAGTAGGTACTATCAAATGCTAAGATCATTCCATATACATGATTTTATTTGAACATATTCATCACTTTGAAGGCATTTATTTAACACTGAGGTACTTCTCTTGATGTGGTCTTTTACTGTGTCATTATATTGCAGATTAAACTTTTTCAGCTGAAGGTTAGATGGAAGTTAAATGCATTTTATTTCATTTCTTTTGCATTTGAAAAATGCACTTGAAAATGTGCTACTGGAACTGTAGTTTGAGCTCAGGAAATATGTCTGCTACACTTTATAGGGGAACAGAGATCTCACTTTGTGATTTTACTTTTGACAGCATAGGAAGTATATAAATCAGCTTTACATTATTCATGATTCATTAGTTGTCATTGAATAAACTTTACCACAGTATAAATTTTGTTTGTGAATACTGGCTTGCGTTTCAATTCTAGGTTGAATATATTAAGAAATATTATCAAGTCTGTAGCAAAAGATAATTTCCAAAGTCATTCAAAATTCAATAATAGTGTTTCTTCTCATTCAGTTAAATTTCAGCTTTTGCCTTGAGCTAAAAAACATAGTTCTTTGATAGTTTTCTTTGATGGGTATGCACTGGCAATCAAATAACAACAAGAACAACAAAAATAAAATGTCAAGGTATCTCAATATATATGGTTTACAACTATCAAAATGTAACAGTGTTGTTGGGATTTATAGTTGACAGAGCAACTGTGTGATGTGATAAATACAACACAGGGAACAACTCAACCGTTCCATTGTAGAACCAAAGCAGCCACAGATAATATATAAATAAATGAGCATAACTGTGTTCCAATACAACATTATTCATGGATGCTGAAATTTAAATTTCATATAATTTTCAAGTCTCACAAATTCTTCTTTTGATTCTTTGACTATTTCAAAATTAAAAAATATGTATATATTTAGAGCTCACAGGCTTTACAAAACAGGTAGTAGGCTGGATTTGACATGTGGGCTTTAGTTTACTGACCTGTGTCATTAGAAGCATTTGCTTATCTAGTCAGCTGCTATTACTTCCTTCCCTCCAGATCACCTTGAATTTATTTTTCAAATACTTTTGCATGGGCAGTTTGATCCCCTCCCTTCTTAGAATATAACTTCTTCAAGAACTTGAAATGTTTCATTCGTGTCTTTGTTCCCTCCTACTCTGCTGAACCAGATTACAATGTAATTGGAAAATGGTTTAACTAACACATAGTAGGCACTTTATTAAATGTTTGTTGGTATTATAAGCAATATCATAAATGTTGGTTTCGTTGATGGAAATCATACCAGTTTCTATGTTTGGGTTGACAACAGATAAAAAATTCTACTGTGGGCTCTTTACTATTTACATAAATGTATTTTTTTCAATGCTGTTGATATTTGCCTTGGAAATAGTAGGTGGTTAACAAATGTTTATTGACTCATTGATTTGTTTCCCTTATGATACTATGAATTTAATATAACTGAAATATGTGGGACAGTATGTAAGATGAATTTTCTTATAACTATTGTATTACTATATATCTTCTTATAGTATCGTTAGTTTTTCTTTTATAAATGTAGATTTTATATATTTTATGAATATAGATTTTGGGTTATAGAAGTTTAATTTTGGTAGTTTTGCTGTTTCACTGCAATGAAATTTTCTTGTTTATTTTTATATTGTGAATATATCTACACATAAATATGTTGAGAATATATATTACACACACACACACACACACAAGAGCACAATTGCATCTCCTACTTTTTTTTTTACATTCAACTAATGCATAGTAATGTATTTTATTCTGTGCATGTCTTAGGTGTATTTCCTAAAATCTACAAATTTTAACTGATATTTTCCTTTCTTACTCAATTTGTTACTGTTTTACTTTAAATTAGATTGTTTGATCTGTTAAGAATTAAAGTAATGAAATTTAGGTTCATATTTTATGCGAATACTTTATATTGCTCTTTTTTGAATAACTATTAGGCTTCCCCCTCCTTCCTCTCTTAACATGGTCCTTTGTATCTTCAGCTTTTTTCTTTTTTTTTTTTATTTAATTTTTAACATTTATTTTCACAAAATTTTGGGTTACAAATTTTCTCCCCTTTTATCCCCTCCCCCCCCCAAACCCAAGCATTCTTATTGCCCCTGTGACCAATCTGCTCTCTCCTCTATCCTCCCTCCCTGCCCTTGTCTCCGTCTTCTCTTTTGTCCTGTAGGGCCCGATAGCTTTCTTGACCCCTTAACCTGTATTTCTTATTTCCCAGTGGTAGGAACATTACATTTGATCCTAACACTTTGAGTTCCAACTTCTTTAGCTCCCTCCTTCTCCACCCCTTCCCCTTGGAAGACAAGCAATTCCATATAGGCCAAATCTGTGTAGTTTTGCAAATGATTTCCATACTAGTTGTGTTGTATAGGACTAACTATATTTCCCTCCATCCTATCCTGTCCCCCATTACTTCTATTCTCTTATGATCCTTTCCCTCCCCATGAGTGTCGACTTTGGATTGCATTCTCCTCCCCATGCCCTCCCCTCTATCCTCCCCCCCACCCTGCTTGTGCCCCTGTCCTCCACTCTCCTGTACTATGAGATAGGTTTTCCTATCAAAATGAGTGTGCATTTTATTCTTTCCTTTAGTGGAATGTGATGAGATAGACCTCATGTTTTTCTCTTTCCTCCCCTCTTTATCTCTCCACTAATAAGTCTTTTGCTTGCCTCTTTTATGAGAGATAATTTGCCCCATTCAGCTTCTCCCTTTCTCCTCCCAATATTTCTCTCTCACTGCTTGATTTCATTTTTTTTTTTTTAAGATATGATCCCATCCTCTTCAATTCACTCTGTGCACTCTGTCTCTATGTATGTGTGCGTGTGTGCATGTGTGTGTGCGTGTACTCCCACCCAGTACCCAGATACTGAAATGTTTCAAGAGTTACAAATATTGTCTTTCCATGTAGGAATATAAACAGTTCAACTTTAGTAAGTCCCTTATGACTTCTCTTTGCTGTTCACCTTTTCATGGTTCTCTTGATTCTTGTGTTAGAAAGTCAAATTTTCTTTCCAGCTCAGGTCTTTTCATCAAGAAAATTTGAAAATCCTCTATTTCATTGAAAGACCATTTTTTCTCCTGAAGTATTATACTCAGTTTTGCTGGGTAGGTGATTCTTGGTTTTAGTCCTAGTTCCTTTGACTTCTGGAATATCCTATTCCATGCCCTTTGATCCCTTAATGTAGAGGGTGCTAGATCTTGTGTTATCCTGATTGTATTTCCACAATACTTGAATTGTTTCTTTCTAGCTGCTTGCAATATTTTCTCTTTCACCTGGGAATTCTGGAATTTGGCCACAATGTTCCTAGGAGTTTCTCTTTTTGGATCTCTTTCATGTGGTGTTCTGCGGATTCCTTGAATATTTATTTTGCCCTCTGCTTCTAGAATCTCAGGGCAGTTTTCCTTGATAATTTCATGGAAGATGATGTCTAGGCTCTTCCTTTGATCATAGTTTTCAGGTAGTCCCAGAATTTTTACATTGTCTCTCCTGATTCTATTTTCCCAGTCAGTTGTTTTTCCAATAAGATATTTCACATTATCTTCCATTTTTCCAATCTTCTCGCTATGTTCTGTGATATCTGTCTTTCTCATAAAGTCCTTAGCGTCCATCTGTACCATTCCAGTTTTGAAAGATCTATTTTCTTCAGTGAGCTTTTGAATCTCCTTTTCCATTTGGCTAATTCTGTTTTTGAAAGCATTCTTCTCCTCATTGGCCTTTTGAACCTCTTTTGCCAATTGAGTTAGGCTAGTTTTCAAGGTGTTAATTTCTTCAACATTTTTTTGGTTCTCCTTTAGCAGGGAGCTGATCTGCTTTTCATGCTTCTCTTTCATCCCTCTCATTTCTCTTCCCAGTTTTTCCTCCACCTCTCTAACTTGATTTTCAAAATTCCTCTTGAGCTCTTCCATGGCCTGAGCCCATTGGGTGGGCTGGGGCACAGAAGCCTTGATTTCTGTGTCTTTGCCTGATGGTAAGCATTGTTCTTCCTCGTCAGAAAGGAAGGGAGTAAGTGTCTTTTCTCCGAGAAAGTACCCTTCAATAGTTTTATTTCTTTTCCCTTTTCTGGGCATTCTCCCCAGCCAGTGGCTTGACCTCTGAATATTCTCCTCACACCCACCTCGCCTCCTGGTCCTCCTAGCCAGCATTTGGGGACTGAGATTCAAATGCTGCTTCCCGCCTTAGGGCTTTTGGCAGGGGCAGGGCTGCTATTCAGTGTGAGAATTAAGTTCAGATCATCAGGTCGGGGCAGGGCTGCCTCTCAGTCACAGTTCCCTCAGGGGGTTTATGCACAGACCTTCCACAATGAATCCAGGCTCCCGCCCGCTTGGGGAGCCCCTGTCTGTAGCCGCCTCTCAGCTTCTATCTCCGGGGGGGGGGGGGCCCGAGTCATGGGGGCACCCCACTCCCCTCTCGACCCGCCAAAGAGACTCTCTCACCGACTCTCGTCACCTGTGGGTGGAGGGGCTTGTGCCGCCGCTGGAGATACCGTCTCTGAAGCCTGCTCGGATCTGTACCTCTCAGAGCCGCGGCCGCCGCAGGTCTGGGCTGGGCTCCGTGTCTGCAGTGCGACGGACCTTTTGCAAGAGGTTTGCAGGTCCCTCTGTGGGTGGAGGGACCCGCGTGGCCGCAGGATATCCCGTCCCCGTAGCCTGCTCGGATCTTTTCCTCACGGTGTCACGGCCGCTGCAGGGCTGCACTCAGCTCCCAGTCCCGGCGCCCAGTCCACAGCGCGAAGGACCCCCCGCGAGAGGTTTGCAGGTCTCTCCGGAACAGAAATCTCCCTCGCTCCAATATTCCGTGGCCTCTGGGTGCAGAATTCACCGTGAGTTGGTCCCCTCTAGCCGTTCTGTGGGTTGTGGGTTCGGAGCTATGTGTATGTGAGTCTTTCTACTCCACCATCTTGACTCCACCCTATCTTCAGCTTTTTCAGCCTAAACTATGCTAAGTTAACCTTATCCCTACCAGCTCTTTCTCTTTTTTTTTTTTCCTTCCTATCTGGCTTCTTTACTTCCTTCCTTCCTATTTTCCTCCCTTTCTTCCTTTCTTAGAAATTGAGGTTAAGTGACTTGCCCAGGGTCACACAGCAAGTAAGTGTCAAGTATCTGAAGTCAGATTTGAAATCAAGTCTTTCTAACTCCAGGGCTGGTGACATATCTACTGCTCTACCCTTTTACCTTTATCTTTAAGACCCAACTCCAATTTGCTGCCCTTTCCCCAAATTTTGGAATTTTGTTCAACTCATCATTTCCTTTTTTTATTTCTTATTTTACTAATTATTTAATTCTTTCCTTTTATCTCTCATTTATTCACAGTAACATCTCCTTTTCTGCTTTTCAATTTTTTATTCATTATTCACTTTATTTTTAAATTTTATTTCTGTGCCTTTTTATAAAATACACTTCTTTCCTTCATTTTCTTCATTATCATGGCTTTTTTCTTTATTCCTTCTAAACTTTTATTCTTTGATTCACTGCCATGATACTTTTTAGTCCTTATTTAGTTTTCCTTATAACATTAAAACTTTTAAAATACCAATTTTGGGTTACTTCTTCAAAATGATCTTTATGATATTTTCTTGTAAATCTCTTTTTCCTTGACTCCTTTCTCCTGTTGGGCTTCACTCCTAGAAATACCATTTTTTGCAGCTGATAAAGAACAAACATATAGTGACAAAGTAGGAGTTTTTGTATGTCCCTGAATGTACAGTTAATTATCACCCTTTGCCTTTCCTTTGGTTCCTTCTACCCCATTTGATATGATGTCTCTTTTCTGGATCCATGCATCCACATTCTTCTGGGTGTCAGTTGCCCACTGTGCCATCTCCAACTTCATTCCCAGAAGTCTGATTCCCCTTGTTCTGAAACAGCTCTTCTCATCGTGTATCTCAAATTACTAATCAATTTATGTCTCTGGGCAGTTTCCTTCTCTACATAGCACTACTTTCTCTCCTGACAGACTGCATGATGTCTGATTCACTGCCTAAGAACGTCCATTCACAGACTAGCATGAATCCTGGGATCACCTAATCTCTCAATCCCCTTGAGCCATGGAGATTTTCATCATTATGTAGTGCTGCTACCACACTGTTACTAACATTATCATTTTCAAGTCTATCGCTGTCACCTATTTCCCACTCTTATCCTTGATACTGCTGCCACCACTTTGTTAAAGTTACTGGTCCTTTGAAATGAAGACATGTAGGAAAACATATATAAGGCCTGCTGAATGAAATTATTATGTTGGGCCTACTAACCTCTTAGCAATATACACAAAAGTGATCCATTTAAAGATATAGTAAACACTTCTCACTTGACATTCTTAATGAAAGTTCCTCAGCTAGCTGAATTACAACAACTGAAATCCATTCATATCTTTCTCAAGCAGTCTACACCCATGCAGTGGGCATAGTCATGTTACGGTTGCAGGAAAATTCACATACCTCTTTCCATTCTGAATTCCATCACCTCTTCAATAACTAGGAGCAGGCCATGCAAACTACCATGAGTCCAAAATGAGACTCAAGAGAGCACTAGAAATGATACATGTGGAGGGACAAAATTGGTTATCCTGGCCACTGACCCCCGTTACAGAAGCAGACACATGTTCATCACATTTATTAATATCCAATTTATATTAGAGGTAATGTATCTAGAAAACAATCAGCAATTCATGTCTAATATTATTTTATATGTATTGCTATGAGCATATTGACATATACATATGTAAATGTTCATTTTTATTTTCATCCACAAGGACTGTGGGGCAAAAATACAAATACAAATACTGGATAATTAAGTAGAGTTCTATGACCCACAGATGTAAGAATTTAGAAGTAGGACTTAAAGGTTGTGAAAGAAAAAAAGCACAGTATGGATTCTTACAAATTTGCCTACTTTTCTTTTTTATAATTTCTTTTGGCATCTCTTAAGTGATGCAGGATATCTATTGCTTTGTCTCCCACATAAGAGGGTTTAACTTGGAATTATATATTCCATTGCCAGGGTCATGTCTAACCTGACATTAAACCCAGCCTCATAATATAGCACCAGGCATCATGATTTAATCCAGAATCAATTTCCAATTTATTTCTCATTTTATTAGCCTATGGAAAGATATTGCAAATGCATAGCCTTACCATAGTCAGGGTAGGAAACAGCTTCAACAATTAGAAAAGAAATGGGAAAGTTTAAAATTAAGAAAAGAGTAATAAAACCTTAAGAATATAATGGTAAGTATTGGAAAAATACATTTGCTTCAAAATACATTTAGCTTAATAGATATTTTATATAAAGTTCTCACTTTCTTGTATTATCTAGCTTTCTTCCAATAGATAAAATGTTTCAATGAAGGCAATTTCAGTGTAAATTGTATTAAATTTCTAGATCAACCATCACCATAATGATGAGATGCATGGGGGAAACAAAAGGATGAATATAGATTTACAACTGGAAGGTACCTAAGAGATTATCTAATTCACCTCCCCTCAATTTATAAGTAATAGAAATGAAAATTAAAAAAAATTATTTTGTGCAGTTCAGTATTAGATTTTGCCCACCCTTTTGTCATTCTACTGCATTTGACATGGCATCTCTTCTCTGGGTCCATACTTTTCTGGACTCTTCTGGGTGTCTGTTATTCCCCCATACCCAGTATTCTGATTCCCTTTTTCCTGAGACAATCCAGGAGATTTCCCAAGAACTGATTGGTACATTAGTACCTATTTGAGAGTTTCTTCAATTTTAAATCAACTCCTAATTCCAGAAAGGCAAAAGTACACATTCTAAGAGGGAAAAAGGTAGAATCATTAATAACTCTTTAATCTAATTGCTATTATGATATTTTTGGAAAGTTGGTGAACTTTTAACTTTTATTAACACTTTTATGCTATTATGCTTTCTAGCTGGAAAATAATATTTATTATTTTTGGAAAGATTATTTTATACCTCATGATTAGATCTTTGCAAAGAAAAGTTTTTTTAAAAAATATTTTTAAGGAATCTACTTTTCCCTATTCATTTTATTTGATGGAAAACAATGGTTAAATTAGAAATCTTATAATTCAAAGCAAAGAATATAGATGTGAATGAGTTATGAACAACAAAGCATTCCAAAAGGACTTAGGGGCAAAAACTTCTATAATGAGTTTAAATTCATTTGATAATAAAAGCATGGCCTGCTTCAAGTAGAGAGCTTTTCATTGTTAGTGAGATAAAAATCTTGATATGGATATATCAGATTATCCTGATACCATCCCCCACCACCCCTCAGAAGCAGAAATGTCAGAAGGCAGAAACCCAGAGATGAAGGCAGAACAAAAAGGATTGACGAAGGAAGAGAAGGAGGGAGGGAAGAAGAAAGGGAGAAGAGAAAAGGGGAAGAAAGGAAGGAAGGAAGGAGAAAAAAATAAGAGGATTCTGAAAATCAGTTTTACTGCCTTTATTGCTGTTACTCACTGGATAATTGATCCCCTTCACATTCTGCTAGGGCTGTGTAAACCTGCTTTGAATGCCTCCACTGTTTTTATCATGCATATGGAACAACTTTACACAATTAAGGGGAAAACCTTTCCCTTGCTTTCATAATTACATATTTACATGCTAATTTTTTTTTCTGAATGGCAGTGATATTTTCTATTGAATGGATAACATTTTTACTGTGTGGTTGTAAAGGAACATTTGGAAAGCAGTCATTTTAAGCCTGGGATAATAGCTACCAGAAGAAAATAGCACTTGAATATCATTCATATACATTAGTTGAGTCAACCAAGCTCCCAATAGTTGACTTAAGTCAATGGTATGTTTTAAACACAGACCAACACAGAAACATACCTAACACTGAGTAGGATAAGACTCAGCTGAATTTGAAATAAAATATATTTACTAAACTTACCCCCCCCCCTTTTTTTTTCTAGTTTGCTCATTTGTAGGGGGTGGGGGTAAGGCTACTTTTGCAATATCACTTCTATGTCTCCTTACAAAAGGGAGATGATATACTTCAAAAATATAGCAAAAGATGAAATAAATCAACTCAGCAAAATGAAACATATAACTGAAATAACAACAGAAAATAGAAAACAGGAAATGATAGTCAAATGAGTTTAAAGTCTTTCTTCAAGTTTACTTTTGTATAAAAGTCATCCTTTAAGGTTATTTGCAGTCAAAACTATCATTTTGTTTACAATGTGAGCTTAAATTAAGAGAGAATTTACCAAGAATTATGCTTTCATTAATGTTATATTTTAAAGTATTCATTTGGCATTTTAATGTGAAAACATGTAAACACTTCCTTATTTCATTGCATCTTTAAAATTTTCTTCTTGAGGTCATTGCCTGGGTTTTCTACAGAAAGATAATTGAAACTTTAAATCAAACAATTTCAGAGAAGAAATTTTCTGTAATGGTTGGTGGCACTTAATTCAAAATGATTTCTCCTTTGATAATGAAGGTAATAGATTAATCTAAAATATTATCAAGGGAGCAATTTAGTTTCCCAACTTCTTTTGTATTGTTATGCTTCTTAATAACTGACAAGTATCTTTTTCATAGATAAATTAACCTTGGAAAAATAGTAATATTTAGAAAGATTAAAGGTGTGGAATGCAAATTAAAAGCTAGTGAAATATGTCTAATAAAAATCTCTAGGAATACAGCTAAATCCAAAGTATCAAAGATGGAGGTGCTATTTTGAGGGTGGGGGTGGGTGGGGGTTCATCCTAACCAGTGTATAATGCCCTATAAGGAGAAAACAGTCAGTAGTATCAGTCATATTATCCACAGACAATAATATCCACAGAAAGAGAAACAAACCATTGGAATAACTCAAATTTTAGATACTTTAATTTGGTCACATCTGTATTAAAAAATTTCATAGTAGGGACGTTAGTGGTCATTTAGCTCACTGTCATTTAGTGAATCAGAGAATTGATATGTTTATGTATGTATGTATGTATGTATGTATATGTATGTGTTTGTGGACTTTCTCAACATTCATATCATATTTAACCATGATGATATTAATATAGTGCTTTAAGTCGTACATAGTGCTTAACATAGGTTAATTCATTTCATCCTCACAACAACCCTACGAAGTACGTTATTTTTATCCTCACTTTATGGATGAGGAAACTGAGAAAGCCTAGGAGAGATTAACTGACTTGACAGTTACATAGCTAATAAGTGTCTGAGGCAGGATTCAAACTCAGGGCTTTGTGACTCCAAGTTTTGCATTATATCCACCATGTCACTTAGATGCCTACTATGTGCCTACCATGTGTCAAACATCCTGGTAGTCTGGAGAGAAGGGCAAAAAAAGATTGATAAGGCTCATATTGATTGTTTATTAAGTTAAAATATAATTTAGGTGTATGATATGGCCATCAATATTTAATACAGAGTAAAGAAAGAGGATACTATGAACAGGCAGAGGATGAAGGATTTCTGACAGGAGGCAAAGGGGAAGAATTCTAAGAGGTGTTAGCACTTGAGAGGTTTTATTGATGAATGAGCAGAATTTCTATAAATAGCTATGAAATGAAAAGTGCAAGAAAGGGATGTGAAAAAGACTGCCACATGTATAGAGTTTGGGGATGAAGCAATTGTTAGTTTTGCTAAAACATAATATACAATAGGGAATAAAGTGAATTAAGAAAGTGATGTTATAAAATCATAGGATTTGAGATCATCTAGTTTAATCATATTGTATAGATGAGGAAAATGAGACGCAGAAAGTTTAAATGATTTGTCCAAGGATATGACTAGAAGATAAAGTAATTGAAATAATTCACCTTACTCTAAAGGGCCTTGTCTACCAGATTAAAGACATTTTACTTTATTCATCTGGCAAAAGAGAACTGTTGGAAAATTGAATACAATAGGATGGACATAAACCAATCGAGTAATTTACTGAAATGTACTGCAATAGCAATATTTGGAATGAATTAGAAATGGTAGAGATCAGTGGGAAAGTTACTGCCATTATCCAGGTTTGGTAAGGAGGGCCTGTATAGGGATCTATATAGTGGGAACATAGATTAGGAAGTGAAGGTTGGCAATATTATGGAAAAAGAATTGGCAGGATAAGACAAATAGGTTTGGTGAGGGAAGTGAGAGAGAAGGAAGAGGCCAAGAAAACCCTGAGGTTTGGGCATAGTTAATTTGGGATTTCCCAATTTTGATAACCTGGACAGACTTTCAAAAAATATAATTACACTACTTTTTAAAACTTGTGTCTGAAATTTCTTCATTGGTTCAATGGGGTATCATTTCCTCTTTGAAAGTAGTGTATGTTTAATATTGGGGAGACACAAAGTATAGATAAGGCACAGCCTCTGTCCTCAATGAGTTTTTTTTTTTCTTTCTCGCTGAATTATGTGAAATTATGTTTATTTTTATGATAGGACCTTTGAAATGCATTGACCAGAATGTATGCATCATCATTGCCTCTGGCAATAGGAAAATTTTTTGAATTATTCTCTTATAATCTTTACAGGATGAGAACATGGAAAGTTTTTTTTTTTAATTTAAAGTAGCAGATATAATAATTCCAGTAAACACTGAACACACAATTCTATTTGTTGATGAAGTTTTAAAATCTGCTATAAAACCCATTCAACAAACATCTGCTAAATCAGTGGCATGTTGAGATTTCAAAATGGCCACCATTACTGGAATGAACCTAATTCAAAGTTTTGGGTTTTTCTGAAATTAGAATAATTGATTTTTTCCCAATTTGATCATATCTGTATTGATGTCTTCTTATAGAAATCTATTCATCTATTTGCAAGAATGATACCAGACTTATTTGAATGGATAAACAAATAATAATTTGTGAATACAAAGTTTCATAATCTATGCAATGATTTTATTTTTCCTAAATTTACTATTGTTGTGTGTGTAATTGACATATATGAATACATACAAAAGTGTATATATAAATTCATGTAGATATTGAATACTTATTCTATGCATTACACTTGCAGATTACTTTGGAATTTTTAATGTATTATGAAATTCTAGAGCTAAAAGTAAGGTAAGAGATGATTGCTCCTTCAATCTATTAATTTTACAAGTGCAAAAACTTTGTTCCAGTGAGGTAATTGAGAAAAGAATTCATTTTTCTAGATTACCATACGAATGGGGAGCTAGGTGGTGCAATGGATAGAGTGTTCAGCCTGGAATCAGGAACACCTCAGTTCAAAGCTTGCTCCAGAGACTTACTAGCTATGTAACCCTGGGCAAGTCATTTAGTCCTTTTGCCTCAGTTTTCTAATCTGTAAAATGAGCTGGAAAAGGAAATACTACTCTAGTACCTTTGCCAACAAAACCCCAAATGGGATCATAAAGAGTTGGACATGACTGAACAACAACAACAAGACAACAAATTAGTTGTCTTTTACTACATGCTAAATAATAGTCATCCCAACCTCTCAAGGATCTTACTATTTAAATGCTGGAAAAAAGACATCATATATACAAAATTAAAGATAAATACAACTATAATGAGTAAATATAGAATAGTCAGAAGGGAGCAGTAGTGCATTGAGTTAACACTACTTAATTCATAGACATAAATAGATTGAAAGCAGGAAGGGACTTTAAAGATTCTCAATTCTATTTTTTTTTTTTTACCCTTGAGAAAATTGAGGACTAGAGCGGATAAATGACTTATACAAGACCCCTTAGGTAAAAAGGAGCAGAGCCATATTTTGAATCCAGATCCCCTTACTCCAAATCTAATCCTTTCCTCCCATCCTCCTGCTCCTGCCAAATGCTTTAATAAAGCTTTTTTTTGTTTTTTCTGAAGTAGTGAGTTTCAAAAGAAAGGTTAGTTAATTAGGTGTTCCTGTGAAGACTGGTTTTTCTTGGCATGTGTAAATATCAAAAAACACACCTAATGTATTTATATGAATATCATGAGAAACAAAAGACAGGAAGTATTACTAATTAGAGCAGAGAATATAATGTGGAAATATAGACATAACTGGCTGACTTAAAGGCAAATCTGATACACAAAATAATGTTTTGTTAGCCATTTAAAAATATTTAGGCTTTCTCAACATTTGCACCGTATTCAGCCACCACTGATTAAAAGATGATGATGATGATGTTTACATTAACAGAGTGGTCTAAGGTAATTTAGAGAATTTCTTTTCTGTTTCCAATACTATAATCAACAGCTATAATTTATTTACCAGGTTGAATAAATGGTATAATTTGCCATGTGTGTATTCACACATGTATGTGTAAACATATTTTTGTTTGGATTTTTGTGCATATGCATGTATATGAAAAAGAAATGGAGTATTGTGAAAATATGGTTATAGATTCACATAGATCCTTCTGCTTTGTAGTCAGTGCTTAATAATCACATTGAATTTAACTGGATAAAATGTTAATTGTAGATTTGAAATATAATACAACATTTGGGTCATGTTGTGCCAACTCAGTATGTTTTATACTATAAGACCTTTATTACAGTCCAACACAAATAAAAGAAAGACAGCTTGCTGTGAATGCAGACTAATTGGCATAGATGATCTAATATTTTAGATGATCTAATATTCACTAATGAAATGGCTAAAAATTACAATGTAGGGTGAATCTACTTATTTTCCAAGTGGTATACTTTTCATCATCATGACCATGAATATATTATAGCAATATATAATCATATGTATTCTAATATTTCAATTATATTTCCTAACTATGGTGCTCTAACCAGTTATTTAGGTAATTATATTTATTACAATGTTAGTGGCCTATTTTGATGACAAATAATTCTAAATTTCCATGTATAATGAAATATATTTTTAATTAACACACATATAGGCTTGAATAAAGTAAATATTAACAATTTTAATTTCTTTTTCAAAATAAAGCACTTTTAAATTTACCAAAAAAAGTATTACTATTTCATAGAATATACCTTCTCTGACTCATGAAGGAACCTAGAAGCCATGCCATCCAACTCTTCAAATGAAGTAAACATCTTCTCTAAAACATCCCTAAAAGACAGATCAACTCCATGAGAAGATACCCTACTGATGAAGAAACCACTACTACCTAAAGCAGTCCTTTCTGCTTTGGACCTTATTTAATTATGACCTATTTTTACCCTGTATTGAGCAAAAATGTGTTTCTCTGCAACTTTACTTCATTCCTTTTATTCTTGTCCTCTAGGAAGCAGGAGATAACCCTATTCCCTTTGCCTCATGAGAGTCCATGATTATTCTAATCCTTTCCCCATCTCTCGTTCCCACTCCATCCCACCTGGCCACAACTCCACTTCTTTTTTTCCAAGATAAACATTTCCCAATAACTTTTAAATTTTCCTTTTTCACATTTATTTGGGAAATTCATAATGTTGCCCATATAATATCATCCAGGTATTCTCACATTCCCTAATACGATATTTTCTTTCTGTGGACCCAGGGATAATACACAGGGTTAGAGACAGTGATGCATGACTTTTGGAGCCAATCTTAAATATTCAATTGAATGAATATTTATTGTCATTATTATGTTTGTTAAGAACATTGATTATGTATACATCATTGTGCTAAGAATTAGGAATATAAAGATAATAAAACAAAACAAAACAAAAATTGTCCATGACCTCAAAAAACTTCCTGTCAGAAAACAGAAATAAAATAACAGTAGTAAGCAGTTCCTTATATTTGTGACCAAATATTTTCTGTTTAATAATGTTCCAACACTTTATTTTTATGCAGTTAAATAGAACTACAAATTTTATTGTCTGGGAGATCTCTATCTTAATAAAAGTAATCTCCATCCCTATCCATATAATGAGAGAACTTTGATAATATCTTGAAGTGAACTACTTTCAGGAGAAATAGAGCCTTTTTTGTTCCCAGAACTGCATTTTCAAGATGAAAACTAACATTATTACTACTATTATAACTACTAATTATAATCATAATGATATTCAAATATTTAAATTGATTTATGACCTCACTGATATGGTTATGCTTTTCAACGGCAAAGGTTGTAAGCTTCCTTGCCACCCTTTCCTATGTGTCTTCTTTCCACATCCTATTATGAGATTGCAACAGGTCTAACCAATGTGCTCAAAGATTTGCTCACTTTGTTCTAATGTTGCTATGACAGAAATGAAGCAGTCATTCTCTTCATCAGGTGTCTCTCACTTCTCCTACCTAGTCATTCTATTTTTGAATGTCATCCTATAACTCAGTTCTTCATAATTTCTTTGGTGTTATGTAGGGCAGCCTGGACATACTGAGAACATGACATTTTCCTGCAAGTGATATTGATTTTCATTTCTTTGGAGTCTAGTGTTGTATGAAAATACACATGTAATATATCTAATATCACATAATAGCACCATTCTAATATTGGCATTCAAGACAGACTTTTGTTTTGGATAGACATTTGGAGTAATCAGAGGAGTTTTTAACTTTATCAGAGGCAAGTCAGCACTCTATCCTGACACTGTTCAACTGTGAGTTTAAATTTCTGTACATTTTCATAGATGTATGATGTAAATACACTGATAGCTGTTCTCCGTAGATTGTCCAACTAGCTTCATGCTATAATCTGAACAATAAGTATTATTCATCCAGTTAGTCATCGTCAACATACATTCTATTAAGTATTTACTATATGCCAGCAACTGTGCTAAGGCAGGAACATAGAAAGAAGCCAAAATGTGGTCTCTGCCCTTGCACAGTTCTCACAGGAAAATAGCTAGGTACATATAAGATACTTACAGTGAAAGTAGAAGGTGATATGGTAAAAGTACTAGAAACTGAGGAATGTGGATGTAGGAAAAACCTTATATAGAAGATGATATTTGAGCTAAGTCTTTAAGGAATCCAAGGAAGCTAAACCTTGGTAGCAAAAAAGACATGAGAAGCAATAAATACAAAGACCCAGGGTTTGGAAATGTAGTATCTTGTTTGAGGTACAGCAAGATCATATAATGAATCTGCAGGAGTAAATTATAAGAAGGTTGGAAAAATAAGAAGGGAAGGGATCAGGTTATGAAGGGCTTTTACATGACAAAGAGGATTTTGTGTTCAATCTTAGAGGTAATAGGGAGCCACTGGAGTTTATTGAGTAGAGGGAAAGAATAGTCACAATTAGGGAGCCAACTAAGGGGTACACTGAATAGAGGTGCAGACGTGGAGCCAGGTAGATCTAAGTTCAAATCTATCCTCAGACTCATCCTAGTTGTGTGACCCTGGAGAAGTCATTTCACTTCTAATTGTCTCAATTGTTTCTCACGTAAAAATGGGGACGATTAACCTACTTCCCAAGGTTGTTGAGGATAAAATAAGATAATATTTGTAAACTACTTAATCTAGTTCCTGATAACATAGCAAGCACTACACAAATGTTACTTATTATTTATCTATGATTCTGATGCTTTAGGAGAATCAGTGACAGTTGAGTTGGGAATAGGTGGAGAACAATTACAACACTAATGCAATAGTTCAAGTAAGAGATGTTAAGTGCCCATACTAGGATAAGTAGAAAATATATAAGAAATGTTGTGATCATAGAATTTATAGGATCCTTTAATAAATCAAATATGTGTGCTAAGTGAAATTGAGTAATCAAGACTGACACTAGGCTGCCATTCTGAGAGACTGGGAGAAATGAGGATGCTGATTATGATAATAATAAATCATATTTATAGAGTGATATAATGTTGACAAAGTATTTCACATGAATTATCTCATGTGACTTTAATAATAGTCAAGTAAAACAGATGCTACTACTTTTTCCCATTTTTCACATTAAGCAACTGAGGCTGGAAGAATTTAAATGACTTAACTATGGTCACAGACACACAAAAACTAGTATTTTCAAAGGTTCTTCTTAAACATCTCATTATTCAATTAACAAATATTTTAGCAAGAGGAAAAACTGACCTCTTGGCAATGTGGGTCATTGTGATGACCTTATTTTCTAATATTTCCCTTTTGGTTTTTGTTTGACTTTTAGTACCTGAGCTTGGTTACACACAGTTAACTTTAGACAGCAGAATGGCAAGATGACACTTCATCTAAAGCTATAACATAAAAAAATGTGTGGGGAAAAATGAAATTATAAGCTTGAATGGGTAGCTTGTTTTTGAAGGCCATGCAGCAAATGAAGATTCGGGCAGGGGAGTTGCTCAGAAATATATCTTTACTCAGCAAAGCACTAAAGCTGCATAAAATATGTATCTTCCTTCAGCGAGAGCAGGTTAAAAAAAAAGATGCTTATTTTTAAAATACCATTCACATCCACCAATGATGCTTTCTAGGTAGCCTTTGTGTGATGTCCAGAAATTGAAGCATACACTTCTCTACTCATTTCCCATTCTTAACTTCCTGTCATCCAGATCTTCCTTTGGGACAGATGTCTCCATAGTATTACAATTACTAATTGCTTGGCTAGCAGTGATACAGTGGCACTCATGTACATAGTAAGATGGAAGATTTTCTTCAAAGGCTGTCAGAACTATGTTCTGAAATGATGATCATTTAGTAATGGAGAGGAAGGGCAGGAAGGGGAACCACAAGGAGTGGTGAAGTGACTTCATATTACCTATGTTAAAATCCCACCTCTGGCACTTCCTATCTCTTTCACTTCAGGCCAGTTACTTAATCTCCATGGGTCTGAGTTTCTTCACCTACAAAATGAAAGATCAGTTGACCTCTGAGCCCTTCTAGTTCTATGTCTATAATGCATTTCCTGGTTTAGAGTATTTTGCAAGCGTTAAAGAGCTATATGCATGCTTGTTGTTGATGCTGGAGGTGGTGCTATTAGGTGGCAATCAGTAGTAGAAACAGATTTTTGACTCAAATCAGAAAGGCCTGGATTCATTTCTTGCCTCTGATACATATTGGTTGTATTACCCTAGAATAGTCATTTAACTTCTTGGTGCTTTAATAACTCTTAAAGATGCAAATTAAGGAGAAGATGCTGCTCTGCACTGATAGAAGAAGCTTCCTCATTCAAGAATTCCCTACAGCAAAGAATCACAAGTCCAATCCTATATAATTGTTATTATTGTTCTCCTCCTCATCATCAACATAATAATCATCGTTATCATTTCTTAATTAATCATTTAAAAGTGTAATCTCTCCAAGTCATCAGAAGGCTAACGCCAGTCCCAAGCACACCTATTTCAAAATGACTATTGGCTCAGAATGGAATCCACATGGACCTGGACAACAGTAATGAATGTCCTTTATTAGGATTATATAGGACTCAATTCCTCACTCCTTTCTGGGGGAAAGTCATAAATGATTCAAATTGAAAGTAAATGCAACTAATAAAGAATTAAAACTGAAATATCAAGGTGTTCAATTTCTCCTGCTTTTGAAATTTAACCATTACATATTTCAAGAGGTACATACAAACACATGGAAAGATGTTAAATCTTTCCTTTCAACACTGTAACAGTTTTGGGCACAAATCTGGGAAACTGAAGCCTATCTCTACAGGTTCTACGGCTAATGTTTACATGGTCGTTGTCAGTTTGCATATCCTCTAATCACATACTTCCAATTAAGTATGAAAGATATGCGCATAAGCCTAGGAAGCCAAAGTATAGCTGAAAGACTGGCCAACAATTTATTCAATTGCTGCTATCTCCTAATGGAAGCAAGTATAATTACTGGGGCATGGTTTTTAGAAAAGAAAGAAAACTATGTTCTCTTCATGGAAAATTCACCAATTCAGCTCAGCAGTCAAGTTCGTGACTCACTCTGGTGATTACTTGCAAAATTCCTCATCATTAGACCACTTTTCAAATTTTCCGTCTACTAAGCATCACTTTAAAACAATTTGGTCATGTCAGTAAAAAAATAATTCTGAAAGCATGCCATTACAAAACAGCATAAGGTGAGTCATCATTGGGCTTAAAAACAAAGGACTCAACTTCCATGCTATTTTTCTATGATATCAATGGATCTTCTGAGCCTGGATTTAGTACCTTTGTAAAATGTATACTTGCATGTCAATGTTCTGTCCTATCTCTAAAGAAGGGGTGTGTACCTTTCATGAAATTTATATGAATCATACCAACCTAAAATGACCATCTGACAATTCAATGGAAGCCAAAGCAAATTAATAATATGTCATCAAGTTATCATTTGGATTCATGCAAAATCTTGTAATAGAATCATACACTTCTCTTTGTCATTGGGATTACATTCCAATATAACCTTACATGATACATCTTTAGAGTTCATTTAGAGTCTTTACATCTGACTTTATATAGAGGGAAAAGTCAGAAAACCTGGCTTTAAGCTCTGTCATTTACACCTTGCATGATGTAGGCAAGTTAGTTATTCAGTCTTTCTGAGTCTGACTTTACGTGCCTCCAGAAGAGAGATAAAATAACTGGTCTTACATGCCTCACAGAATTAATTTAAGGAAAGGCTTTTAAACATCAAAACGAGATATACAAAAAAATGAGGTATAAATACAGAATCAGAGAGTTGATTGTAAACTGACAAACAAGAAGGACTCTTCTCTGAATTATCCCCTACGTAAAGGGCTCTAAGTTTGAGTTGAGAGGACATTAGTTCAAATTCCAATTCTCTGGTACATTTGAAAATTCCCATAGCCCTTATTGTCTGCAAGTACAGTGTGAGTCAGCAACAGCAACCAATAAAATCAAATGAGCTATTCAGATATATTAAGAATGGCACATTTTCCAGCACTATGGAAGTAACAGTTGCATTGTGCCCTACTCTGGTTAAACATCCTCTGGAGTATTTTCCTGCTACAGTCTGAGAATGTAAAATTGGAGAGCTGCTTTTGTTATTATTATTGTTGCTGCTGTTAAAGCAATCAGGATAGTGAAGTGCCTTGAATGATGCCACATCAGGATTTAGTGAAGAAGCTGCAGATGTTTAGCTTAGAGAAAAGATTAGGGGAAAATCGTGAGATTCAACTTGTTGAATTTGGCCAAAGAAGGAAGATAAGAATCAAATGGCTAGCAGCTGGAAAAAGGAGAAGTTAGACTTGGCGTCAGGAAAACAACTTCAAGCATAGACTACATGACTAGTTTGGGGATATATTGTAATGGGGATTCCTTTCAGGTTTGAATTAGACAAGAGAACTACTGAGGTTGTTTCCATCTCTCATATTTAGTGATATTATAATTCTGTGAAATCCCATTGTACCTGGGCATCTGTTTCCTAATACATAAATGAGCTGGTCCCTTCTACATCTAAATTTACTGTCCTAATATTTCATGACAAAGGATCATCCAAACTATGCTTGAGGAACTGCAGTAAAGGAGATGCTACAACCTCAGGAAATTAGTTCAAATTACTCACAGGAAGTATTTTGCTCCTGTGGATTTGGTGTTTGTTTCTTCACGTAATTTGGAAGGTACTTGATTTTTTAAATATACATTCATATCTATCTATCTATCTATCTATCTATCTATCTACACACATATACACACATATGTATGTATATATGTATACACTTGACTTATAATCCCAAGACCTCAAAGTAGATAAGATCAGTTTAAAAGAGCCTTTGACAGTTATCCCTTACAGAAATGTATTTTTTTTAATTTGCATATCATGTCAAAGCTCAGAGACCATCATAGCACAAACCATTTCCATTTTGGTCAAACCTAAAGTGATGATATTCTCACTGTTAGTAATAAAGATCCATACTAAGTTATATTCTACTTGAAATTCCAGATGGGCATATCAATGGCAAATATCAACGTATTTTTCTCTTCCTATTTTCTAATCATAACATAAGAGATACACACATGTGTGTACATATGTATGTATGCATGTATATGTGTATAGAGTGTATAATATTTTATATGGTAAACCATTGGAATATCTATGCCCACTTAAGGAAAGAAGGGCACAAGCATTTATTAAATGCCTGCCTTGTGCTACGTGTTTTTACAAATATTATCTCTTTTCATCCTCACAACAATCCTGTGAGGTAAATGCTATCATGATCTCATTTTGAGGAAATTATGATAGGCAAAGTTTAGTGACTTTTCCAGAGTCATGCAACTAGCTACCATCTGAGGCCAGATTTGAACAACTGTTTTCCTGACTCCAGGACCATTCTGCCTCACTTGAATGATTTAACAGAGGCAGAAAACTCAATATTTTAAAAGTACAAAATGATTACCTACAGAGAAAATAATGACATTTTCCTTTTCTCTCTTCTAAATATTTTCATCTTTTACAAAGATATTTAGAGAGAAATAATGCTTTATTTATTAAGTATGACCATGTCCCCCTAACATATATAATGAATGCATTTGAATTGTGGCTGTAATTTGTTACATATATACATGCACACCCACAAAGTTTCCAAGTACTGACCACATTCCAAAACAATGTGGCAAGTGGAATGTATCAATATTAGATAGATACTGAGAGTTAGAACTACGGAATTTTTTTCACTGCTGAGAATAACAATGAAATAAAAACAGAGCTGCTGTCAAAACAAATCAACTACTTATTATTCCTCTTTATAAAAATATTTTTAAAATGAAATTCAAGAGATTAGCTACTTGCTGACATTCTACTTTAAAGATTTCCCCCTGGTGGCAAACAGAAGAAGATGTCAACATCTAAAATATAAAAACATTTTCACCTGGAAATGAATGTTATTAATATTTATTCTGACATATAAACTAAAAGAATGAATCTTCTTGCTAGGGAATTCATGATAAGCCATTGTATTAACTTTATATGCAAGCAATGGACTCCTGAGATAGTCTCATTTTTTTTTTCGTTTTCACAAATGCAGAAGAAAAATTTAGGAACTCCAATTAGGCACCTTAAGTTTCAAATAAACTTAAATCTATTTCATATGTATTTTATAAACTCTAAGAAAATAAAAGAAAATTATGTTGAATTTTTGTTGAGTGTGTCCTTCCAAATAATAACTCCAATGGGAAAAAAAGTGTAGTTCAAAGGAGGTAATCTATGAAAATATTTGATAGTACAGCATTTAAAATATTATAGCATCGAAATACAATTATAACTAAAATATTGGACACCGGTTGAGATTATAATTCCCTTTTAAAAGTGATTCATCCCAGAAATATTGGTATCTTACCTAAGATTAACAATAAATAAAATTCACAATAAAACCACGTTATAGCAATATTTGCAAACCTACTTTAATAAGGAGCTATAACAAGTAGTTGTTTTTCTCCCACCATAACTCCTCATTCTAATCATGTTAAAGTGGAACAGATTTATACAAACAAAACCAAAGGAGACTGAACAAGTTTCAATGCTAGGGTAATATTTAAACTATTTATGTAAAGGAGATTAGAAACTATAAAATTATTGGACATATCATGTGATTTCTGGCTTACTCTATTCATGATTTGATTATTTGTGCCTTGTATAGTAGTAAACAGAGTAACTCCTGTTGATATATGAAGGAACATGTTTTTGTCACTATGAAATCTGTTCTCTACCAGTTGTCAGGCCAAAATTTAGATAGTTCTACTGAGCACATGTGATTGCTCAGGTTTCCATAGTTACACTATCCACATGACAGTTTTCAGAATTTTTCTTGCTTTTTGGGTGACATTTAAGTAATTCCAAAGATATTAATACAGCAAGCAGACATGAAATATGCATTTAGAAAGAGGTTTTGGTGTGTAAACAGATAAAACCTAAATAGAGAAGGCATCTGTCCTTCTTCTGTTTGCTAATTTGTTATAATATTCCCAAATATAACTAAGAAAACAGTTATGATTTGTTCACTGTCCCAAGATGCCAATTTTCTTGACTCTAATTCTAAAATTAATAAAATACTGCACATAGCAAGTTCAGCAGTATTAGTTAGAAATCAAAACACTCTGCACTAAGGAAGAGTTAATTTAACCTTACTTTATTCTAACTAATTTTATAGCTTTAAATACATTTTCAAGTTTTGTGTTAAATAACTCACTTGAATGTTTTTGTAAAATATGGAATAATTAACAAAACTTGCACTTTTAGTATGTCATTGAGAGTTGTTAGTAGGCTAGATCAAGATGACTTTTATCAGGTTGCTAGTTATCTTCTCTAATTTATCATCAGAGAATTATGACTCCAGGGACTGTATGTAAGGAAACTGACTGGGGAACTAGGATATCAGGATTTTCGTATCACATCTGTCACAAGGTAGCCAAGTGAAAATTGGAAGGTGATTAATTTTCCTTGACCACAGTTTATTATTCATTAGCAAAATCAATTAATTGAACCGAATGATTTTGAAGATGTACCATTTTATTTGTCTGCAATTCATTTCTCTTTGCTGTCCTATCTAGTAAATTTTTAAAAAATCTATAAACAAAGGTTCTTGTTAACTAGTGAAAATGAAATAGATTAATCAAAAAACTCACATATGATAACCTCTAGGCACAATAAAATAATTTTATCTTTCATAATAAATAGCTATGTGCAAATAAGCTTTATATGGGAATAACATATAACCCTGACCACAATCACTACCTCCAACAGAAGGTGAGGAGAAATCAATCAGGATTAGTTGCTCAGTACTTAACAGATTTAAAGTTGTCTTTTCATTTCATATAAACATTTAAAATCAGACCAGGACAAAGCAGAAAACAACTTTATGATCATATGTTCATTTTTATGTAAGTGATCTCAAATGCTGTCAGCATATCTGAATATGCCAAATTATAAAATGGAAAGAAAAATCTCTCTAGATCAGAAAAATCTTTTTAAAAAATCCAGACAACTTTCATAGTTACAGTCATTATAATCAACACATAATCACCTAGAATCAATAGGAGAAATGGAAGAAAGAAATGAAGGAATGCATGCAACTAAATAAGAACTTGAATTTAAAGTAGGATTTCAAAAGCAGCAAAGTAAAGTATAAGCTATAAACTTGAAGGCCTGCTTGATAGATATATGAATATTACCGATGAGGTCTATCTCTAATGTACTTTTCACAGGGATGTTGGAGAAGAAAATCAAAACAATTACTGAGTAAAATACAAAACTGTTCATAGTTACGTAATAAAACAGAAATTTAGTAGTGAATTATGTAGATAATTATTTCAAATATCTCTATTAATTACTGCATATTCAAAATATTGAGAAAATGGTTATTCACATGACAAAAAATAAACTATAAATATATTCTGGAAATATGTAATATACGAACACCTGTGAAATTATATATAATTCTTGATAGTATTGCATTATTCTTACATACACAGTACTAGAATGAGGCTTGTAGAAAAAAGTAATAGTTTTTAAGAGTGTGCATATGTGCATATATATATGTACAGATATGTTTATTTATGTACCTATCCTTTGTGTATACACATACATACACATACACACGTACATATTATGATTTTTTTCTTTTGTTACTTTTTTTTGTTTTAACATACCTATCACTAACTTATATCCCATAGTTTCTTTCCAAAAGTTCTCCCTAATAACAAGTATGCATAGTCAAGCAAAATATTTACACAAGTGAGAATGTGTATTTCATTTGTATTGCTTGTCCATTACTTCTTTGTCAAGAGGTCTGAGGTTTGTTTCATCTCCATTCCTCTGAAGTCACTATGATTCTCTTTCAATTAGTGCTCTGAGATATTTATAGGCTTATTTTTTCACATTATTGTTACTGTTGTGTATATTGTTCTCCTAGTTCTGCTCATTTCACTCTGCATGATTTTGCATGAGTTGTCTTATGTTTCTGTTAGTCCATCATATGTCTCCCTTATTATGGTAAAATATTATTCGTTATGTTCATATAGCAGAACTGGTTGCTTATGATTTTTCAAATTCAAGTTCAGAAATCTTTAAATTCAGTTAAAATTAAATTGATCTCCTGTAGAGTGGCCTTGTGAGACTTGTGATATTTTATTTTGTAAACTTAACACTGATCCTTTGTTCAGAATTAACACTGTATCATAGTCATAACTGAAGACAGAACACAGACTGTATATATACCAAGCACTTAAGGGATATCCAAATTTGTGTTTTTATCTACAGATTGCCTGTAATTTCTGTGAGAAGGGAACTTTTCCCCCAACATACCGCACCTGACTCTGCCTTCCTGCTTTACCAGCTTTGACTAAAGGAACTGCTAGTAAGAAATGAGTTTATCAAGGTGTCTTTGGTGTACCATAGGTCAGGTTTGATTTCATAGGTTCTTGCCAGTATCAGAATTAGGTCAATTGAAGAAGAGCAATAGAGTGATTATGAGACAGGAAAGGCCACCTTTGGGAAACAGACAGACACAAAAAGACTTTCCTAGAGGAAGCTTCCATTAATGTTAAATAGAAGCAGCAGAAGATTTTCTCTTTGAAGAAAATTGCGGGGGGGGGGGACAGAGCCAAGATGACAGAGTAGAAAGATGCACAAAACTCTAGCTTTTCCCCCACAATTCATAAAGTACCTGTAAAGAAAGATTCTCAAGAAATTCAAAAGCAGCAGAAGCCACAGAACAGCAGAGTGGAGATTTCCAGCTTAGGGTGACCTAGAATGCTGAGGGGAAAAGTCTGTCACACCAGACACAGAACAGAACCCAGGCCAGCCTTGGCTGCACAGCACTGGGAGGAGGACTGGAGTAGGCGTCTGTGGCAGAATTCCCAGTGGCGGCAGTAGTGGTTCACAGATCCCTCAACCCACAGACACCAAAGGCAGCTTCAAAAGTCAGTGAAAGGGCTTTTTCACCTCCGCGACAAGGGAACAAGCTGCTCCCCTAGCCCCAGCTCCAGGTTCCAATGCTGGTGGGAGCAGCATCCACAGGAGGCAGCTACTGTAGCTGGGAGGGCAGGCAGCAGTCAGCATCCACTGTTGGATAAAGCCGCTAGAGAAACTGATCAGCTGATCTGAATCTCAGCTGCAAGCCAGGCCAGGGAGTAAACTCCTCTCCCTTGATTGTGCCACCTTGGAAGAACTGAGATCTTACAAATCCTCAGAGTATAACCTACTCTTGACAAAGCAACCCAAAGTCAAATAACTGGTTGGGAAAATGCCCCCAAAAGGGGAAAAAAAATAGACTACAGAAGTTTGCTTTCTTGGTAACAGGTATGCTCTGTCATCCTTTCAGATGAGGAAGAACAGTGTTTACCATCAGGGGAAGACAGAAAAGTCAAGACTTCTGCATCTAAAACCTCCAAAATAAATATACTATGGTCCTAGGCCATGGATGAACTCAAAAACGATTTAGAAAATCAAGTAAGAAAGGTGGAGGAAAAATCAGGAAGAAAAACGAGAGCGATGCAAGAAAATCATGAAAAGCAATTCAACAGCTTGCTAAAGGAGACCCAAAAAACGCTGAGGAAATTAACACCTTTGAAAATAAGTTAACTCAATTGGCAAAAGAGGTCTAAAAAGGCAATGAGGAGAAGAATGCTGTAAAAAACAGAATTAACCAAATGGAAAAGAAGTTTCAAAAGCTCACTGAAGAAAATGGTTCTTTCAAAATTAGAATGGAACAAATGGAAGCTAATGATTTTATGAGAAATCACGAAATTACAAAACAAAACCAAAAGAATGAAAAAAATAAAAAATAACATAAACTATCTCATTGGAAAAACAACTGACCTGGAAAATAGATCCAGGAGAAACAATTTTAAAATTATGAGACTACTTGAAAGCCATGATCAAAAAAAGAGCCTATTCATCATCTTTCATGAAATTGTCAAGGAAAACTGCCCTGATATCCTAGAACCAGAGGGCAAAATAAATATTGAAAGAATTCACTGATCTCCTCCTGAAAGAGATCCAAAAAAGAAACTCCTAAGAATATTGTAGCCAAATTCCATAGTTCCCACATCAAGGAGAAAATATTTCAAGCAGCCAGAAAGAAACAATTCAAGTATAGTGGAAATATAATCAGGGTAACACAAGATCTAGCAGCTTCTACATTAAGGGATAGAAAGGCTTGGAATATGATATTCCAGAAATCAAAGGAACTAGGATTAAAACCAAGAATCACCTACCCAGCAAAACTGAGTATAATACTTCAGAGGAAAAAATGGTCATTCAATGAAATAGAGGACTTTCAAGCACTATTGATTAAAAGACCAGAGCTGAAAAGAAAATTTGACTTTCAAACACAAGAATCAAGAGAAGCATGAAAAGGTAACCAGAAAAGAGAAAGGACAGAGAAATCACAAGGGACTAACTAAAGCTGAACTGTTTACATTCCTATATGGAAACATATTTGTAACTCTTTTTTTTTTTTTCATGTTTAACAATCACTGCCATACAATTGCGATTTTATCCCTCCCCACCCACCCCCCACTACCTCCCTCCCTCCCCACGACTGCATACAATTCTGTATAGATTCTACATATACTTTCCTATTGAGTATATTTTCACTATAGTCATGCTATGTAGTCAGACTAAGATAAATGAAAGAATCCGTATAACAAATCAGAACATGGTACACAAACAGATACACATACACAAACATGATCTGCTACATTATGTGAGTGACTTCCATATTTCTCTCTCTGAGTGTGGAAGGCATTTTGCCTTGAGGTCCACCATTGGGATTTTTTTTTTTTTCAGAAGTTCTTGTGTTATTACAAAAATCTAAGTCTACCAGAAAAAAACTCTCACACACTGTGGTTGTTGCTGTGCATAAAGTTCTCCTGGTTCTGCTCCTTTCACTCAGCATCAGGTCATATAAGTCCTTCCAGGCCTCTCTGAAGTCTTCTTGTTCATCATTTCTTATGGCACAATAGTACTCCATTACATTCATATACCATAATTTATTCAGCCATTCCCCAATTGATGGACATCCCCCTGACTTCCAGTTTTTGGCAACTACATAGAGTGCTGCTGTAAATATTTTTGTACATGTGGGACCCTTTCCCATTTTTATGATCTCTTGGGGATATAGTCCTAGTAGTGATATTGCTGGGTCAAAGGGTATGCACATTTTTGTAGCCCTTTGGGCATAGTTCCAAATTGCTCTCCAGAATGGTTGGATGCGCTCACAGCTCCACCAACAATGAATTAGTGTTCCAACTCTCCCACATCCTCTCCAGCATTTATCATTTTCTTGTTCTCTCATGTTTGCCAATCTTATAGGTGTGATGTGGTACCTCAGAGTTGTTTTGATTTGCATCTCTCTAACCAATAGTGATTTAGAGCATTTTTTCATATGATTATAGATAGCTTTAATTTCTTCCTCTGAAAATTGCCTGTTCATATCCTTTGACCATTTATCAATTGGGGAATGACTTGTATGATTATACATTTGGGTCAGTTCTCTATATATTCTAGAAATGAGGCCTTTATCCCCGAGCTTAGCTGTAAAAATTTTTTCCCAATTTACTACATCCCTCCGGATTTTGGTTGCATTGGGTTTGGTTGTGCAAAAACTTCTCAGTTTAATGTAATCAAAGTTATCCATTTTGCATTTCATAATGCATTCTATCTCTTCTTTAGTAAAGAATTCTTCCCTTCTCCATAGATCTGATAAATACACTATTCCATGCTTCTCCAGTTTATTCATGGTATCAATCTTTATACCTAAATCATGTACCCATTTGGACTTTATTCTTGTGTACGGTGTCAGGTATGGGTCTATGCCTAATTTCCGCCACACTGTTATCCAGTTTTCCCAGCAATTTTTATCAAACAATGAGTTCTTATCCCAGAAGCTGGGGTCCTTGGGTTTATCAAACAGAAGGTTGCTATATTCCTTGCCTACTGCATCTTGAGTGCCAAGTCTATTCCACTTGTCTACCTCTCTGTTTCTTAGCCAATACCAAGTGGTTTTGATAAGTGCTGCTTTATAGTACAGTTTAAGGTCTGGTAGCGCTAGGCCACCTTCCCAGGCATTTCTTTTCATTAGTCCCTTTGATATTCTGGACCTTTTGTTTTTCCAAATGAATTTTGATGACTCTTGAAATTTTTCTTAGTATCTGGGTCATTGGAGGGATTATGTACACACACACACACACACACACACACACACACACACACACACACAGACCACAGGTGGAGTTGAATAGGAAGAGGTCAGGTCTAAAAAAATAAAATTAAGGGGTGTGAGAGGAATATATTGGGAGGAGAAAGGGAGAAATGGAATGGGGCAAATTATCTCTCATAGAAGAGGCCAAAAAAGATTTTCCAATGAAGGGGAAAAGGGGGGAGGTGAGAGGGAAAAAGTGAAGCTTACTCTCATCACAATTAACTCAAGGACAGAATAACATGCACACTCAATTTGGTATAAAAATCTATCTTACACTACAGGAAATTAGGGGAGAAGGGGATAGGCAGAATGGGGGAGGGATGATGGAAGGGAATGAAAACGGGAGGAGGGAACAATTAGAAGTAAACACTCTTGGGAAGGGACAAGGTCAAAAGAGAGAATACAAGAAATGGGGGGCAGGATAGGATGGAGAGAAATATCGTTAGTCTTGCATAACATGGCTACTATGGAAGTCATTTGCAAAATTACACATATATGGCCTATATTGCTTTGTTTGCCCTCTCAGTGGGGATGGTTGGAGAGGGAGGAAGGAAGAGAAGTTGCAACTCAAAGTTTTAAGAACAAATGTTGAGAATTGTTTTTGCTTACAGCCAGGAAATAATACAGGAAACATGGTATAGAAATTTCTCTTGCCCTACTGGACAAGAGAGAAGATGGGAATAAAGGAAGGGAGGAGTGTTAGAAGGTAGGGGACCTTGGTGGAAGGGACAATCAGAATGAACAGCGTTTTGGGGTTGGGGAGAAATGGGAAGAAAATTTAGAACTCAAAATTTTGTGGAAAGAAATGTTGAAAACTTTAAATAAATAAATAAATAAATAAGAGAGAGAGAATTTTGGAGGCATGCAATTTTCTAACAGGAACCTGAATAAATAGCCAGACAAATATGAAGAATATCAGAACCAGTCTTTCAAATTAGGTCTAACACAAATTATCTCTCAAAATTGCTGGTCAGGGAAAGGATTTTACTTCCAGCTCACTCCCAAGGTTACCATTCCATGGGGTTTACTTCTGATGGTATTACAGGGAAAGTTATTTTGACAAGGTTAAAAATAGTTATGAAGAAACTATTCAAATTTTTAATACACTCAAAAAAGTAAGTATATTATTTACATATAAAATGAAATCTAAGTGGTTAAATGCCTAGAGTACTGGACTTGGAATCAAGACTTAAGTTTAAATCCTGCCTGAGACATTTATCATGTGACCTTGGGCAACTCATTTAATGTTTGTGACCTTAGTTTCATCTTCTGTAAGATGAGGAAATAATAATACATTGCATAGGATCATTGTAAGAATAAAATGAGACAACATGTTAAGCATTTTTGGAAATCTTCAAGCATTATATAGCAATTATTAAGATTATTGTTATTATGTTTAAAACCACTTAACACCCAGTCAATAATCACTAGGATAATCCCTAGATGGTTTGCATAAAATAACATTTATTCTTAGAACCTGAATTACTTCCAATCTAATTTCTGAGTGAACAAGTGTACTTTTATTTAGGATTGTAGTGTAAAATATTAAATTACAGGCAATATTAGTTTTCTCCACTCTTTGTTATGTATTCTAAAGAGAGCAAATGCCCAATTCTCACTAGTGGTTTTCCTAATTCTGAATGGATTCTAGAGCACTGGACTGAGAGTCAAGAAGACAGGTTCAAATTCAGTGTAAGAAACTTAGTTATGTTAGTGTGGGAAAGTCATTTTACCCTCATAAATACTTATTAAGCACCATTTTGGCCAAGCACTCTGCTAAACCCTGAGGATACAAAAAGATACAAAGAAGTTCACCATCTAAAGAGTGAGACAAGCAAACAAATATGAACAAGCAAGCTACAGTATAATTAGGAACATATATAAAAATAATACATGGGATTAATAGGAAATAATTAAAAAGGGAAAGGTATTAGAATCAAAGGGAGGCTTCCAGTAGAAGATGGGATTTTAGCTGAATCTTAAAGAAAGTCAGGGAAACAGATAGGCAGAGATGAGGAGGGAGTGAACTACAGGCATAGGGGAAAGCCAGAGGAAATGCTCAGACAGAGATGACATATATTGTTTATGGAGTAACCAGAAGGCTAGTGTAACTGAATTGAAGAGTTTTTTGAAGGGAGTAAGATGTAAGAAAAGTGTAACAGTAGGAAAGGATTAGGTTTATGAAGGCATTGAATTCCAAAGAGCGGATTTTGTATTTCATCCTAGAGATATTAGGAAACCACTGGAGTTTATTAAGGAGTAGGGTTACACAGTCAGACCTGTGTTTTAGGAAAATCACTTCCATTGCTGAAAGAAGAACAGAGAGGAATTAGAAGAAAATTTCATCAGAAGGACCCATCACTAGGCTAATGTGATGTAATCCAGGCATGAGATAATAAGGACCTGCATCATAATAGGGGCACTGTATTTTGGAAATGAGAAAAAGGTGCTGTAGACTACAGATGGGAGATGAGAAATAGAGAGAGGTTGAGAATGATGCCTAGGTTACAAACCTGGAGAACTAGGAAGAATAGAGTTGTTCTCTACAGTAATAGGGATTGGAAGAGGGGAATGGGAAAAGATGATTTTAGTTTTAGGCATGCTGTGTTTGAGATGTCTACTGGACATCCTGTTCAAGATATCTAAAAGGCAGTTGAAAATGCAATATTGGAGGTCAGTGGAGAGGTTGTGGCAGGATCAACAGATGTGACAATTGTTAACATTCAGCTGGCAACTAAATCCATTGGAACTGACGAGATCACTAAATGAATTAATATGGAGACATAAGGGAAGGGGACCAAGGAAAGAACTCTGTTCTAAGCTTCTTATAATCATAGATTTAGAACTAGAAAGGACTTCAAAAGTCATCTAATCTGAACCATAAATTTTACAGATGAAGAACTGAGGCATATAAATACAAAGCAACTTGCCTAAAATCATATATGTAGAAAATACTAAAGCCAGAATATGAAACTAGGTCTTTTGATAAGAAATCTAACATTTTTCATGTATTGCATTCCCATTCTGTTTCAATTTGCTCACTTGTAGAATAATAGGACCTAATTCAGAGAACTGTTTTCAGCACTAAATTGGATTATGAATTTTGAAGCCTTAAAGTATTATATAGATATGATTTCTATTAATTGTACTATTATGACTATTATTGAGGGTAAAAGTGGTAGTAGTAGTAGTAGTAGTAGTATCAGTAGTAGTAATTGTTGTTGTTGTGATTGGTTTACAAGGAACAGTATTTTAAAATGTCTTAAGGTGCCTGAAAGAAAATTTAGTCATGGCAGAGATGATTTATTTTTGCATGCTTTATGTCCTCCTGGTTCCATTTCATAGTCATGGAAGGGGTGGCTCATCTAGAGTTTGGAATACATAGACACTATGAAACTAGTGTCCTAGATTAGAACACATTGGTAAAAAAGAATAATTAAAAATATTTGATAACTTGCAGTAGAAATCTAAGGCACTGTTTTTCCAGAGAAAATTCTGAAACCAATCAGTTTATTCCAGTTGAAGAATTAGTCATCAGAGCTTTGAGAATGCATCCTTGTAAGAGAACACAGACAAAATAACATTTATGGAATGTACTTTTGTGTCATGTGGAATAATGTGTGGAGTTAAACGTCTTACTGTAGAAATGCTTGCACTCAAAGTATCAGTCTATTGACTACAACAAAGCAAGAGTTACATAATTTTGATTTCCAATATTACAGGTAATTTTACTCTATGATCTGAAACAATTAAGAGCTCAAAATCTAAAGGGGAATTGATTGTAGAGGGTCTTAAAACTATTTCAATCACATTTTATTTTATTTGAAAGGTAATTAAGACTTATTAAAACAACAAATAGGACAGATATAAGAATTAGTAAGCAACTGCATAGCTGTTAATTAGATCTTTTGTATCATTATCTTTTAAGCTTCACTAAGAACTCAATTATCATCTTGAAAATTTGAAAAGGTTAAAGGACTGCTAGAAGTACCTAATGTGTACCAGCAGAGCATTTATTCACCTGTGAGAACCAGCAACATTAAAGAAAAAATGATGGCTTTCCTACTGTACTTTTTCTGTATTTTTAAAAAACGGAAGGTAATAGCAGTAACCTAGTTTTGTTAACACCGTAACACTGTGGTCACGTCAGTGTTGACTGATAACATCCCAGCTAATTTCTAAGCATTTCCAAAACATATCCACAGCACAAATCTGCTACCTGGGGCTATTTTATTGGCTATTACTCATCCAATTCATCTCATCCCATCCCATGTCATCACATCCTATCTATTAAGATATTTCAGAAATTCCTGATTAGGATAAAATTCAGTAAGTTTGGAAAATAAACCCCCAGGATAGCCTTTCCATTGACTAAATACACAAAAAAATGGAGTTGGAAGTGGGAAATATAGGCATATGAAAATGAATCAAGGGCAAAAAGTGCCAGAAGAAGTTGAGCAACAGGGGAGAAAGTGACAACTTGAGAAGAAAGGAAAGAATTAGAATTTGAGCTTTTGTATTCTTTTTGACAACATAGAGATAAGTGTGATACATGTAAGCAGGGTTGTTAATCCATGGATAGGATTCAGAAGTTTTGTGAAATTTGATTAAAAAAATTACAACTTAATTAAAATAAGAGTTTCTTTCTAATCTCATATATTTTATTTTATGCATTTAAAAATATTATTCTTAGAAAGGTTTCTATAGATCTCACCAGTTTACCAAAGGGATCCATGGTATTAAAAAGAAAAAAATCTGATCAGAGAAACTAGAATTTTAAGCACTAGCAAAATACAGGCCCTATTCATTCCACTGCTGATTGGAGTGAAGCTTTGACTAAGCTCTTTGTGCAGGTTTGGCCTTATTTAGGCTGCTTGTATTATACCCCACTTCCAGAGGCTCACCATTTTGGTTCCAGACTTAGGGAGGACACTTTAGCTCTGTTGCAGCTCAGAACTCTAGAGCTCAAGTGATTCATCAGCCTCAGTCTCCCCCAGGAGCAAGAATCACAGCATTCACCATTTTACCCTTTCCAAATTTTTTTGCAGTGTACCTTCCAATTTTATCATTCAACTGAGCCTGCTAATTCTAAAGTTGCCAAAATTAAATGATCTTTTCTCAATCCTCATACCTCCTGATTTCTCTACATTCTTTGCAACTGCTGATTACCCTCATGAACTTAATACACTCTTCTCTTTATGTTTACATGACAGTGTTCTCACCTTGTTATTCTCTTATATTTTTTAATGGCCATTCCTTCCCAGTCTTTTTTGTAGGATCTTTATCCAGGTTACACTCACTATAATTTCCCTGAAGTCTTTGCCCTGGATCTTCTTCTTTGTTCTTTCTATACTTCTCCATTTAGTGATCTCATTGTCTCCTATGGGTTCAATTATTATCTGAATTCAGATGATTCTCAGATAAATTTATCCACGTTTAACCTTATTCCAGACCTCTAGGTTCATATTACCAAATGCCTATTGTTCATCTGAAATGACTGTATCATTGGAATCTGAAACATAACATGCACAAAAGATCCTTCCCCAAAGTTCTTCCATCTTCCCAACATCCCTATTGAGGTTAAGGCTACCAGCATCTTCTGAGTCATCTGGTCTCAAAACTTCAGTTTCAACACTCTCATTCGCCACTGTCCTCCCATATGTAATCTCATTCCAAGTCCTATTGCAATGACCTTCATGACATCTCTCACATACACATCCTTTTCTCCTCTGGATAACCATCATCCTGATGAATGTTTTCTTCACCTCATACCTGAGATATTTTTGTGGAATTTTAGATGATAGCCCTGATCTACTTGGCTACTAAATTGAGTTTTTTAAAGCACAGGTCTGAACATTACATCCCCTGCTCCTTACTTAATAAACTCTAGTGACTCCCTATTATAGGATCATATGTAAAATTGTCTATTTGACTTTTAAAGTCCTTCATGACCCAATTCCCTTCAAACTTTATAGTCTATTTACATCTTCCACATGCTCTGTGATCCTCTCCTTTCCTCACACATGACACTCCATTTACAGACTATACTTTTTCACTGTCTGTCTCCAATTCCTGCAATACTCCCCCACTTGACTCCATCTCCCTGGATTCCTTAAAGACAGTTCAAATCACACATTGTGCAAGAGACCTTTCCTGGACTTCCTTAACACAAGTGATTTCCCTCTGAGATTACTTCACTTTGTCTTTGTAATGATAATTTAAATGGGAAGAGCTTTCCCATTCATTAATAGGCTCATGTGACCTTCCTGGGTCGCATGGAAGTCTGAGTCACATGGAGTCTGTGGTGAGAGAAGTTTGCTGAACAGGTGGATCAGGAAGGGGAGAATAGGGAGAGGTGGAGATAGGCAGATCTGAGAGGAAATTAGTGAGAGAAGAGTCAGGACACTGACAAGCCCACAGCTGACTGTGAGTGAGAGAAGGGGATTTTGTTTATAGGATCCTGTTTGTGATTTGTTTAAGGGAACTGGTTTGTGGGAAGCCTAACAGAGGGAAGGCTTGGAGAGACTGTTGCCTTCTGCATTGTTATTGTATATAGATTTCTTTGTTATTATGATGGATTTGGCTTTATGATGTTGGTATTAGGCTTCCTGGTATCTGAACAAATGTTTTAGTTTTGTCTTCCATGTGGAGGGTCTGTTGTATTTCCTGATTCAAAATTGTACCTACTTATTCATGGCTGCTGTAGGTTCTGTGAATATCACATTGGCATTACAATGTTCTGTATATGTTGAATGTATACAGTTGTTTGCATATTATGTCCATCTTCAAAATATGAGCTCCTTGTGGGCAGAGATTGTTTTTGTTTTCCTTTATATCCCCTAACACTTACCACAATTCCTGGTACATAGTAAGCACTTAATAAATGATTGTTGAAATTATTTGTCTTAAAAAGTCAGTAAAATGTGGAGATTGCCGTGCACAATTATAATTGGTGGATCATCTCCTTTTCTGCTGGGTAGAGTTAGTAGACACTTACCAGTGTTGAAGCCCAGAACAGAGTGCAAAAGATTCAATAGGCTCAGAGAAACAGTGTAGATTGGTCCAGAAAACAACAGAATAAACACTAACACATCCCCTAAGAAACCATTCCCTAGTCAGTAATAAACAAATCCAGGAGTCAACAAGAATGTGGGAAATGAGGTCAAATAAAGGTTCAAAATACAGGGCAATATGTGTTGGGCAGGGTCAGAGAAAATAAACTGAAAAAAATATGTTATTTCAAATTAGGATGGTTTACTTTTGCAGAGGAATAATCTAGATCTATATTATTTTAAGAGTTATAACCACAATCCTTCCTCCAACTCCCCACAAACACATGCATTAAAGATAATGTAGCTATGGTCAGGTTTAGGAGGTAGAATTGGTGCTGTTCTAAATAGTGCTTAGTAAGGCAAATGGCCAATAATCCATCATGTCAATTGAAAATAGTTTTACTCTTGCATCATTAAGAGGTAGCTTCTATAGTAGAAAAGAAAACTAGATATGGTTTTAGATGACCTGATTTGTGTCCCATTGTTGCTCTCCAACCATGGACAAACTATTTAATTACTGTGAAGTTTAATCTCATTATCTCTAAAGTTGGCAAAATACATGATCTACCTTAATCACCAAGTGAAAAATGGTAAACTTTATATAATTCACTTTGTAATGACAAAAGTCCCATAAGAAAATGATATAGTTGTTGAATGCTGTCATTAATGTTACTTGTATTAAAAGGGAACATTTACTACCTCCTAGTTTTAAGAAGGAATACACATACACATACATAAATATGCATGTGTGTATATATGTGTGTATAGACATATAACACACACACACACATATATATATATATATATATATATATATATATATATATATATATATATATATAGAGAGAGAGAGAGAGAGAGAGAGAGAGAGAGAGAGAGAGAGAGAGAGAGAGAGAGAGAGAGAGAGAGAGAGAGACTGCATTCTCTATCCTCCTACCTAGTCCTGGGTAGAAAAGTCAAATTAACAAGACAATCATCTAAGTTCCATTTATTAGATAAATTATCTATAAATAAAATTTAGTAGATAAATTAAATAAATTATCAATTTTTATAATGGATATTGAGGCAAAAATACTAAGTAAAATCCTTTTAAGGAGACTAGAACATTATATCTAAAAAATAATTCATAATGACTAAGTTGAATTCATACCAGGGATGAAAAGATGTTTCAGTAGTAGGGAAACAATCACCACAATCAATGATATAATTAAAAAATACATTTTATTTAAAAACATGCAGAACATTCTGAAAAATATAACACTCAAGTTAAAAAAATAACTTTAACTATAGACCTTTTCTATACTAGGGTTGTGTATGTGTCTAAGAGCTAACTTCTTTTGTCATATAAAAAGCATTAGAATTTTCCCCAGTAAAGAAGACTTGAAACAAGAATGACCTATCTTGCTCTTATCAAATAATTTTAGAAATGTTATTGTTATACCAATCAAATGACCAAAGAAGGTAATCTATTGAATTAGACAAAAAGGTTTCTTTGAAAAAATATCTTTTAGAGGAACAAAAGTATTCAATCTAAAGAAAAATTATGTGGAAAAGCAAGAATGAAATTGGCAAAGTAGCACCAGATCACAAAACATGTCATAAAGTAGTAACAAAAAAAAAAATAAGTCACTCTCATCACTTTTCAAAACACAGGTTTCAAGTTCTACCACCTATAAAAGGCCTATTTTGATCCCTGCCATTACTAATTGTCTGAATTATAGAAATTATGTGTATACTTTATGTATAGATTTGTATTTACTTCTCTTTTATCTCCTCAATCATAATGGACTATAAGATCTTTGAAGTCAGGTACTCTTTAAGGTTTGTGATTGTATTCTTAACATTTAAACAATTCCTTATGCATAATATCCACCTAATAAATGGTTGTTAAATGAATAAAATAAATTTTTCTCAACAAATAGAAAAGAACATTGGTACAGATCAGAACAGTAAAAAAACAGTAGATTTCAAGCATAATAATCCAAGGATTCATAAATTCAAAAACTTAAATTACTAAGGAAAGAACTCCCTTTTTAACAAGAATTTTGTTATATGGATGTAATGAAATTTATTGTACATTAAGAAATGTGATGAATTTGATAAAATGTTGCAAGAAGACTGGTATGAACAGATGCAGAATGTAATAAGCAGAATCAACAGAATAATATGAAAAATGAAGGAAATGATAAAAAAGTCATTCAAACAATGAACAATGAGAAAATGGTAAGACAATGTTGGTCTGGAATAACCAATTTTAAAAAATACAAACATCTTTCTATATATCTATATCCATATCTATCTGATCTTTCTATATCTGTAAACTATCTCTGTAATTTGTGTATCCACATTCATAATCTTTACCTATAATCTGTTTGTCTAATCACTCATCTGTATCTATATATATCCTAAAAGTAAGGGAAATGGAAAACTATGAGCATAAATAGTTGTATATATAGTCACATATGGTCACAATTAGGCATTTTTGCTTCTTTTTTGTTTATTTCAAAGGAGAGTTCCTCTTCAAGAAGTAGTAAATTCTCAGAAAAGAAGGAAATGATTAATATGACATCAACAAATCTAGTTTTAGAAATGATTAGATTCAGCTAGTTAATAATTTTAATAAGCACCTGAGATTTGCAAAATTAAAAATTAATGATTAGAAGGGCAGTCCTGAAGTGAGAAAAACCTAATTTTATGTCTTCGCTAAGATACACATTAGCTGTGGACATGAGTTTTGTCTTCACTTCTGCCTTTTGATATTCCTGATTTCTTTCCAAACTCACTATGGTTGCTACCTTCTTCAAGAAGTTTTTCCTCTTCCTCACAATTGTTAGCGTCTTTCTTCCAAGAGCTACTTTATATTCTTATGTGGTTATATTTTTGTACACTGATATTTGTACATACTACCTTCCCCACTAGAAAGCAAGTTGAATGAGGTAAGGAACTGATTTAATTTGATTGTTTTTCTTGTATCATTTCTCTTTTTATATTTGTACGCTTGGCACATACTAAGAGGTTTACAAATTCTTTTTTAATTTTATTTTTAATGTATGGAATGAAACAGGCATTTCCATAACACAATACATTAAAGAAAAGAATGATTGTATATGAAGCTGCAAATAGCATAGCATGGTATTGATTTCAAATATTCAAAAAATCATCATGTGATTTTCTTTTTTTCCTTCCTTCCCCCCTCCTCCTTACATATGGCTTCCTTTAAATCCAAATACACACACACACACACACATATTTACATATGTATACATATATACACATATATGCATATACACACACATACACACTTATATATGTAAAATTATTCTATACAAACTTCTATTTGTATACTTTGGATGCGGATACTATCTTTCTTCATATGTCCTTTATCATTAACTTGGGTATTTATAATAGTCAAAATCGCTTATTTGCTCAATATTCTTTGTAACACAATAATGCTGTTACTGTATAAGATACATTCTTGGTTCTACTCATTTGACTTTTCATTACTTTCTGCATGTCTTTCTCTAATTTTCTAAAATCATTGGGCTTGCCATTTCATATAACACAGTATTATTGTATTGCAATCATAAGCTACAACTTGTTCAGACATTCCCCAACTGATGAGCATCACTGCAGTTTCCAGTTCTTCCCCACCACAAAGAGAGCTACTACAGACATCTTGGAACATATAGGTTCTTTTCCTTTTCTCCTAATTTATTGCAAGTAGTTGTGTACTTGATTTTTTGGGACTCTCTAAGTATATCATCATATCATGTGCAAAGAGTGATAACTTTGTTTTTTCTTTGCCTATTCTAATTCCTTCAATTTCTTTTTCTTCTTGTATTGCTAAAGCTAAAATTTGTAGGACCATATTGAGTAACCGTGGAGATAATGGAAATTCTTGTTTCACCCCTAATGTTATTGGGAATGCATCTAGCTTATCCCCATGGCACATAATGCTTGCTGATGGTTTTAGGTAGATACTGCTTATTATTTTACGGAAAGTTCCATTTATGGCTATGCTCTCCAGTGTTTTGGTAGGATTGATTGTCATATTTTGTCAAAAGTTTTTTTTTCTGAATCTATTGAGATAATCATGTGTTTTTTGTTGTCTGTTGTTGATATAATCAATAATGGATGAATATTTTAAAAAATACAAATTGCCCATATTAACAGAAGAGGAATTTGAATGCTTAAGCAACCCCATCTCAGAAAAAGAATTTGAACAAGCCATCAATGAACTCCATAGGAAAAAATCTCCAGGGCCAGATGGATTCACAAGTGAATTCTATCAAACATTTAAAGAACAGTTAATTCCAATACTATATAGACCATTTTTGAAAATTGGGGAAGAAGGAGTCCTCCCAAATCCTTTTTATGATACAAATATGGTTTTGATACCTAAACCAAGAAGAGACAAAACAGAGAAAGAAAATTATAGACCAATTTCTCTAATGAATATAGATGCAAAAATTTTAAATAAGATTTTAGCAAAATGAATACAGCATCTTATCATGAGAATAATACATTATGATCAGGTAGAATTCATACCAGGAATGTAGGGCTGCTTCAATGTTAGGAAAACTATTAGCATTATCGATCACATCAACAACAAAGCTAACATCATATCTAATTTGGCAGTTAATTGGAGATTTTTAATTTGTTCCTTTTCTACTTTTTTTTAGTTGTGTTCCCAACTTATTGATTTCCTTTTTCTCTTTTTTATTCATGTAAGTATTTAGAGATAGACAACCTCCCCTAGGAACCGCCTTTGCTGCATGTCATAAATTTTGGCATGTTGTCTCATTATTACCATTCTCTTTGATGAAATTATTGATTGTTTGACTACTGAAATTATTGATTTGTTGTTTGACTCACTCATTCTTTAGGATTAGATTATTTAATTTCCAATTAATTTTTAGTCTATCTTCCCATGACACCTTATTACACATAATATGCATTGCATCATGATCTGAAAGGGATGCATTTATTTAATATTTCTGCCTTTCTGCATTGGACTGTGAGGGTTTTATGCCCTAATGTAGTCAGTTTTTTGTGTATGTGCCATGTACCACTGAGAAGAAAAGTATATTCCTTCTCCCCTATTCAGTTATCTTCAGAGATCTACCATATGTAAATTACCTATTTTTTTCCATTCCTTAAATGCTTTCTTGTTTATTTTGTGGAAAAACTTATCTAGTTCATAGAGGTGGAGGTGGAGGTCCCCCACTAATATACTATTACTGTCTATTTCTTCCTGTAACCCCTTTAAACTTCTCTTTTAAGAACTTGGATGCTGTACCACTTGTTACATATGTGTTTATGTGATAATATTACTTCATTATCTATGCTGCCTTTTAGTAGGATATAATTTCCTTCCTTATCTCTTTTAAATACATCTATTGTTGCTTTCACTTTTTCTGAGATTAGGATTGCTACCCCTGCTTTTTTTTTTAACTTCAGATGAAGCATAATATATTCTACTCCAGCCTTGTACCTTTACCCTGTGTATTTCCCTCTGTTTCAAATGCATTTCTTGTAAACAATGTATTAAATGATCTGCTATCTGCTTCCATTTATGAGAGATTTCATCCCATTCACATTTACAATTTTATTGCTATCTATATTCCCTCCACCCCTGTTTATGCTCTTCTTTCTTCTTTCTCCCTTTCTTTCCTCACTACAGTTTTGCTTTTGACCACCATATACCTCAATCTGCCCTCTCTTCTATCAGTTCCCCACTTTTTCTTTCTTTTTTCCCTTACTACTTTTTCCCTCCTTCTATACCTCACTCTTTTTCTTTCTTCTTTCCCCTCCAACACCTTTAGGGCAAGTTAGATTTCTATACCTAACTGAATGTTATTCTCTCCTTGAGCCAAATCCCATGAAAATAAAGTTCAAACAATGATGATCTCACCGCTTTCTTTTGCTTTACAGTAATAGGTCTTTTTGCCTCTTCATGTGATGTAATGTACTCTTTTCTGCCTCTTTCTTTCTTCTTCTTTCATTACAATCCTTTTTCACCACTTAATTAGGGTTTTTATCATCTCATCAACATCAACTTAAACTAACCCCCTTTGTCTATGTATTTCACTTGTACATTATAACAAAGATACAGTTCTCAAGATTTATAAGTATCATCTTCCCATGTCAGGATGTAAAAAGTTTGCCCTTATTGAATGCGTTTTTCCCCTTTCCTTTTATCTTTATATGCCTCTCTTGATTCTTGTATTTGAAGACTAAATTTTCCATTGAGCTCTGGTCTTTTCATCAGGAAAATCTGGAAGGGCCCTATTTCATTGAATGCCCATATCCTCCCCTGAAAGATTATGCTCAGTTTTGCTGGGTACTTGACCCTTTGATCTAATCCAAGTTCCTTTGCCTTATGGATTCCATGTTCTAAGCCCTGCAATATTTTAACTTAGAAGCTGTGAGGTCTTACATAATCTTGACTATCTTCCACAATATTTGAATTGTTTCTTTCCATCTGCTTATAGTATTTTCTCCTTGATCTGACAATTCAGGAATTTGCCTACAATATTCTTTGGCATTTTCAATTTGCGATCTCTTTTAGGAGGTGATTGGTGGATTCTTTCAACTACTATTTTACCCTCTGGTTCTAGCACCTCAGGGAAATTTCCCTTGGTAATTTCTTGAAAGATGCTGTCCAGGCTACTTTTAACATCATGGCTTTCTGGTAGGCCAATAATTCTTAAATTTCTTTCCTTGATCTATTTTCCATGTCAGTTGTTTATTCAATGAGGTATATTACATTTTCTTCTATTTTTTTCATTCTTTTGATTTTGTTTGACTGAATCTTGTTATCTCATAGAGTCATTAGTTTCCACTTGCCCAATTCTAATGTTTAATGAAGTGCTTTCTTCAGTAAGCTTTTGTACCTCTTTTTCCATTTAGTGAATTCTAATTTTTAAGGAGCTATTTTCTTCAGTGTACTTTTTTTCATTTTGTCAATGGCATTTTTAATGGAATATTTCAATTTTTCTTCTACCTCTCTTATTTGACTTCTAAAATCCTTCTTGAACTCCTCAAGAGGGCCTTTTGGGCTTGAGGCCAGTTCATATTATGTTTCAATCTTACCTGTTATCAAGATACTTCTCTGTTGTCATTGTTTTCCTTTGTTGTTTTTGCTCATGCTGTTTGCCTTTTTTTCTGGCTTTTAAATTTGAGCTCTGCTTCTGGGGCCCAGAGGGCATTGTCCCGTACTTCTTATGTTGGGGGTTATGAGTCTGGTTACTGGCTTTGTGGGCTGAGGCCTCAAGTGCTGACAGCTGGAGGTTGTAGTGGTCTGATTGTTTAACTGGTGTTTAGCTGGAATTGATGGTGGTGTCTGATGTGTGCTTGGTGTTAGGGCTTTCCTGCTCTTCCTACCTGTACCTTCCTTCCTACCACTGGTCTTCTGAGATGGGGTTTGCTGCTGGCTTGCTGAGACACCTCCCATCCTGTACTGCTGCCTTGCTACCACATCAAGAGGGAACTTTCCCATCCCTAGCCATACAAGCTAAAAAAAAATCTCCTGTGCCCATCCTTCTGATAGCTCTACTACTCCAGATTTTTTCCTGGAGCAATATTTTCTGGGTTTTTCCAGGTCTATAAAGGAGGTGAGAGTGAAGTACTGCTTACTTTGCCATCTTGGGCTCTAAAAGTTGAAATAGGTGACTTTCAAATATTCCATCTGTGGGCTTATAGCTCTAGTAGCAGCTGCTGCTGATGATGCAGACCTTGTACAGGACTATGCTTCTTTCTCATCCAGTTACAATAGATCCCTCTATATAGTTCATGTATTTTGACTTAGTTTGAAGATCTTTTTCACCCATTAATCGGCCCATGTGACCTGATTAAATCACATGGAAGCCTAAGTCACATGTGGTGGGAGAAGCTTGCTGAACAAGTGGAACAGGAAGGGTGGAGAGAGCTGGGAAAAAGTTGGTGCGAGCAGTTAGAGAGGAGAGAGGACACAGGCAGCAGGCAACTAGAGTTGTGAGGGTTTACTTGTGGGAAGGCCCCAGCTGTAGTGGTGGCAGTAAGGCTTGGGAATGTCATTGTCTCCTGCAGGACTAAAGCATATTGACTTCTTGGTTACTATGAAGCATCTGGCTTTCTGGTGCTGGGATTTGACATTCTGGTGTCTGAATTAATGTTTTTTTTTTTTTCTACTGCCTTCTATATGGAATCTGTTATACTTTGTGATTCAGAACTATGCCATCATATTCATAGGCACCAGGGGTACTATGAATATTACCTTGGTGAAACCCCCTTCTGCAGACCTTCTAAATTGTCTCTGTCATCTATGGGACTGAGAAGTCTGAAAACCATCAGTGCTGCCAGGGATTCAGTCCCTCAGAAGACTTCTAAACCAGTTTGGATGTACACATTGTTTCCTCTTCAACCCAGATGACAGTGAGGTTCTAATATCACCAGCCTTCCTTTGTATTAGTTCTTCCTTTCATGACCCATTTCCATGAGGCAATTTCTCTTTTTAACCTTTCCCTACCCATTTTTTAAAATCACTTCATACACAACTCAGGCCCAAACTTTTCTTCAAATTATCTTGGTAATGATAAAAAATTTAAGAATAATATTGCTAATAATTTTAAAAAGAGATTTGTAAGAGACATCCAGTTTATGATGAAAGATTAAGAGAAAAGTTAGTTCTGGATGTACTGATCTTAGAGTTCACCACACTGAGACATGTTCCTTTCACAGACAAGAGAAGAGTATCATCTTGTTCAAAATTCACTTTTATTCCATTTGGAAACTGCCAGGCACAGTCAAGATATCACCTCTTCCTGACTACAGGCATTCCAATTGCACTATAACCTAGCTCATTCTTTGTGGATGTGCACAGTAGATTCATTATTGATTTTTCATGACAGTGTAAGGATGACATCATTACCTTATAGGTGGAACTATTTAACTGTGTATCTGCTGTATGAAATTATTTACATCAAGGGATTCATAACTTCATAGTGCCAGTAAATTGTGCCCTCCCAATTACTAGGAAATTATAACCTCAACATTGCCCTAGTATTTAAGGAAGACAGAATGATCATCATGTATCTTTAAAGAGAAAAGACATTGGGAGTCTCTATAAGGTATGAAGATTTCATTTTCTGCCCTTTATTTTCATCTCTCCAATGTCTTATAGGGGGTTTAATTGAGGGAACAGTATAGGGAAGGTAATTGTAATTGGGGTCAAAGTATGTAAGCATCCAACAATGATGCCATATACTATACTATATTAAGTTATGCCTCTAACATTTGCTGCAGGACACATTCAAAGCTGCACTGAATAATCACTTATACCTGTAACACATCTGCTAATTGGTAAAATATGTCTTTGTCAATTGAGTTCATTCTAAACAGGTTTCAGTCCATTAACTGAAAATATGGGACTGATTCTCTCCAAAAATGTCATAGATTTTACTTAGCTTTTCATTTGAAGTGCAAAGTTCCCCATTTGGCTTATAGAAAGTGAAAGGAAAAGAAAAGACAAGACCATCACAAGCAGGCAGAAGCAACACCACCTAATTTTACTTCTTGCTTCAGAATCTTTTCAAACTTATTTTATCAGACAGCTATTTTTTATGCAAGAAAGCTACAATTGACAACAAAGGTATAATTAATGTAAATCTCAATAAAACTTGCCATGGAATAGCAAGATACACATTTCTTGAAACTATATATATATATATATATATATATATATACACACACACATATGTGTATATGCATATGTATGTATGTATATTTATACATAGACTTATTACATTATATTATGTTATATTACATTATGTTATATTATATTATTATTTATTATTTTTATTTATTTTTTAATAAATATTATTATTATTTATTATTATTTTATTATTGGAGATATTTTGTCCAAGTGTGTTATTATCCTGAAATCTGATATGCAAGTTAAATTAGCAGTCATGTCACAATTTATCAGAATTAGCTATTTTCTGTTTCAGTTGGAGGGTAAAATAAACCATTTGTGCCCAGTCAGAAAAAGTCACTTGTCTGTAGGTCACATTCTATTCTTTGGTGACAGAAATTCAACTCACTTGACAACTACTCTTAAGCTTAATATCAGGACTAAGGGAGAAGGCTATCAAACTAGGAGGTCAGATATATTGCAAGTTAGACATTACCAAAGCCAGGTGACATATTGGAAGTAAGAGGTCACAGCAAAAATGGGATTGCCCAAGACTGAGATAAAAATATCAGAGAAGTAGCTCATGTTAGACTGCTCCCACCAGTCATGGAAGGCTAATGTACTGTTCTTACTCCTTGTTTCTCTTCAAGGCTACCCAATGGTTAAGACTTATAATGCACATAATATTTTTTAATTCTATGTAAGTTTAATTTTGCAAAGTTGTTGATAAAACTTACATAAGGAAAGACTTGAGAAAGATTTTAAAAAGTCAAAACATGAAAATAAGGTAAACAGTCATATATGATGAAAATTTAGAATCACAAAGTCTCAACTTAAAGAAACCTGGATACCATCAGTCCCACCTGTAATTGAATACTACTCTTTTGTATCATATCCTTAACAAACTCACTAAAGATTACCCAGCTGTTTGCAGATTCTTTAAGATGATCTTATATTTTCTATGTTAAGAAATACAAAAGCATAAAACATTAGAGCTAGAAAGCCCTTTTTGATTTATGTGAAGTTAAGAAAAGCGAACTTATTAGTCTAAAGTTACACATCATGCTATTATTAGCCAAAGTAAGATTCACACCAAGAACTCCAAATTTACTCTAGCCTAAACTATCCATCAACAATCAGTGATTTATAAATTATTTACAAAGACCACAAATATGCCAGACCCTGAGCTAGGCATCAGGGATATTAAGTCAAAACTGAAACTTTTTTGTTTTGCCTAAAAGGAGTTTGTGTTTTATTGCACTCTGTCCAAGGATGGTAATTGCCCAAACTCACCTTTTCAAATATTTTATTTCTATAACTCTTAAAAACTTTAGCCTATAAGGAGAGATAGCTTGCAATAACTGATTGCTCACAGAACTCTAGTCAAGGAAGAATTCAGTTTAAACTTGGAAATAAATAAATATGACTCATTTCATATTTTTCCTGAGTTAAGGGGTAAGAATCAAATACTTTCATGAGCAATATTACCAGGTTAACCAATAGTTATGTCATAATTCCTTTTCAAACATTACACAGATAGTTCCAACTTACAATTGAATGGTCAATGAAGGGACAGGGCAGAGTAAAGACAAAGGGGCTTCTAAACTGAGGAAAGTAAAGATCTCTGGTCTCATAAAGATCTGCATTTGATAGCCAAGAGGCTGGCAAACTTCTCTAACTCTAATTTGTTTTCTGTCAAAGGAACTAAAATATGAAGGGTAGGCAATGGAATAGTAAATTTAGGGGAAAGAGTAGAATAAAGGTGAAAAAAGGTTTCTACTCCTGCCCAACACTTGGTCTAGGTGAAGGTCAGATTAGGCAACAGAGTAACAAAATACCCAAGGACATTAAAAAAAAAAAATGAAATCTTGCTCTATAATACTGAGATTTCTTCTGCTAGTTCTCTGTTTTTTAAAGCCTTTACAGAAAAAGAGATGCCTCTCGGTGGAGTATATTTAAAATGGAAATTTCCAGCTTAAAAGAACAAAGAAAAACACAAAATATGGTTAAGGACAACAAAAAACAATGGCATGTTTTAAAACTTTAAAGTTTAATTCCTTTGGGGATGAAAAGAGTGCTTATGGTTGGTCACAGATAGGAGTACAGGCCCGAAGAGTAATAAATATAGCTTTTCTTACATCATTCTGCCTTGGAAAAACGTATAGCTCTCCAGAATTAGCTTTGAAAATAGCTGCACAAAAAAACCTGAAGCTTAAAATAGTACAAACTCCACTTCAAAATCTCATGTTGGCATAGAGTTAAAAATAAAAAGTCTAGAAAAGTAAATAAACAGCAGAAAAAGATCCTTACTATAGAAAATATTATGGTGACAGTGAGGTCAAAAATTTTATTGACTATTTATGATTTTAGAAATGTTCACTCCATCACTTCAATGTCTTTTCAACATCTTACCAATATTCTTATGACATGTAGCTACAAAACATAAATGACCATTATCTACAAAGAGTTTTTTTAAAAATATGAGTAACTCAAAATACAGACTTATTAGTGGAATACAATATGATTTGTAATTATTTGTTCAGGAAATGGCATAAAATATGTAATTAAATAAAAGTATTATTGGGGAAAGGATATGGATGGCCTCACCATGTAACAAGAACAAAAGATGAATTTTCCATCTGTGTGCTACATTAGTACCAAAGAAATGTTGTAATTCCTAAGAGAATGTATTAATTCATTGGCAAAAACTTCTGTGGAGAACTGTGAAGAACATCCAAGACTAGTAGAGAAAGAAAAGACATGGAAGGGTTCGAATTTGTGCCACTAAAATCATGGATTCACTGGTTTGAAAATGAAGTATAGCAAACATTAAAATACTACTAAACATAAATTCATCCTTGATAATTCATTGATAATTCTTAGTACACATCAAAACCCTGTAATGATTTAATTAGAATCTTAATGAACAGCAATCAATATATAGTTATCTGAAAAAAATGGCATTACTTAATTTATTTGTTTAGATTCTAAACACATGGGAATTTACTGAACCAAGGAGTGACATGCACTAAGAAGAAAAAAAAACATAAATTTTCTATATATACACAAATATTACATGTTCCATGCCTTAGAGAGCTGCAAAATAAAATTGTACATGAGGTTCAGTGGGTAATGATGATATAACTAACAACTTGGGAGATAAGGGAAGACTTCTTAGAGAGGATTTCATGTTATTTGGGCATTATAGGCTGAGTGGTAATTCAACAGGCAGAACTGGGGAAGGGAGGATATTCTAGGAATAAAGAACATGAACCAAGCCACAGAATTGTGCATATACAAGGCAAACTATAGTGTGGTTTGGTTGAATTATTATGTACTAGAAAGAAAATAATATGACTTTGGGCTTGAAATAATACCATACAGATAATACTTCTTAGTTGACCTTATGATAACATCAATATGGTTATTCTTGCTAATAATTTAGATAACAGCCCATCGTTGATTATTCTCTGCATGGAATTTGTGAATGGGTTGTTTCTTGGATTTGGCACAGGGACAATCCAGTGTTCTGGAGCCTTCTTTGCTTTTCATTGAACATGAAGGCACCAATAAAGTGCATAGGTGACCTAGTAGTTACTCTTTACACTTACCATGTGACCAACCAATCTCCTTTTTTATACACATACTCTAATTCATGAAATTAAATCTACTTTTCCTTCATATTCAGCCAGTTAGCAGTAATTAAATGGATACTATGGGCCAGATACCATACTAAGCTCTGGAGAGTCATGGAAAAGCAAAAAATCTCCTATACATGTATGTATACACATGTATGTATGTGTATATATGTGCATATACATGTACATATGTATATATGCATATATTCAAATTCTTGGATATTCTAAATGTTTTGCTATCATACAAAACAGTGAGGATTTTGCTATTAAAGAGATTAATCAACCTTTCATAAAGAAACTTGTCATATTCAAGGAAATTCCCAATTTCCAAAGGTAATTCTGCATTCTCTCCATTTTATCAATTTTAGACCAAACTTGTTGTACACTTACAATGTTTCAAAAAACACAGACACAGGAAGAGAGATTCTTATAGGGTCTATGTCTTGCCTCTTTTACAATGTATTATAGTTTGAGCAACAGGCATTCTTCATCCATATTTTTCCCTGCAAGGTTAGTCAGGCAAATACTTTAGAATAATTATGGATGCCATTTGGGAAGCTCTGTACTGTTTAAGGCAGATACACTTAGCACAATGTCTTATGCAAACAGATTAGATTTAATTAAATTAGATTAGAAAAAAGCATCAATTGAATCCTTACTGTATGTCAGGCCTTGTCCTGAACACTGGTAGCATAAATATAAACCAAAGCTAAGGCAGTTCTGACCCAGAAGAAGCTTGCATTCTAATGGGGAAAGACAGCACTCAAAAGGGAATAGAAAACGGTTAAAACATTGAAGGTGCACAACAAGAGAGGGTAAGTTAGGAAAGTTAAGAGAGGAGTTTCTTTAGAAATAAGTATAGCTTGAGAGTCAGGAATAGGGCCAGGTTAGAAGTGAACACAAGAAAATAAGTGAGAGTTAAGAAGCAGGGCATACTTCCTTCTACATGCCATATCTTTTTTTTTTTCCTGAATCACTTTTATTTTTTCTAGTTTTTCATTACTTATCTCTCTGATATGTTAGTGGTCTTTAGGTACAAAGATAACTGATATAATTTATCAATAATTTATTTTACATATGTAAAATATAATTAATTTCATTTATTGCTTTTATTATTTAGTGCTCACCATGTATAATATCCTCCGATTCTTTGCTCAAATAAAATATTCATGATTTATAAACATGAAGCTTCTGTGTTTAGTTCTTTGTAGACCATATTATCTAAATTTTCTGAAGGGTAGGGATGGGAGAGTGGCATTCTCACCTTTAACTATGTCACTGAATACAGAAGTATTTGATGATTTAATTTAGAATATCTTTTTTTTTTTTGAGTCTTCATACAATATCTTTCTCTACCTCCAAAATCTCTGCAAAATATATATTGGCATGAAAACTGTGTTTATTTTCATATTGTTCTTTTACAAATACTTAGCATGAGCTTTATATGAGATAGATAAATGACCACAGCAAATTAAGTTTCTTGTTGCTTTCACTTGGGTTCTCAAAATAACTGCAACTACTTCATTTAATCTCTCAATTTTGAGCTATCATTTCACTTCATTAAAACTTTCTTTTGTCATCTGGCTTCCTTTATAGAAAGAAATTTGATGGATATTATTCAATTCATTGGATTAGGATCTCATAATTAGAGTACCAATAGCTAAAATAAGGATTACAGAAAGTCTAATAACTATGTGATACTTAGCACCTGGTGCCACTTTCCCAAACTCTTGTAGCAGCACTGCAGAAGTAATAAGTGGTCAGATAGGCCATTGTAAAATTTGTCTTGGTTTCTCCTTTTGTTGAGATGCTCTCCTCTTACCTAGGATAGTCAGTAGATAGTATCTGTCCCTGTGACTATGCTTGAAAATATTTTAGCCCTGTAGAGCCTTTCCCATCTTGTGCTCTGTTGGCATACTGTTCAAGAAGTCAAGGTCACCTCTATGCCATAATGAGGTACCAAACCAGAATTTTGTTAGTAATACTAGCAATATTTAGATAGAACTTAAAATTATACCAGTCACTATATATGTGTGTATGTGTGTGTATGAAATCAATCTGATTTAATCCTCACTACAACCCTATAGTGTAAACGTTATAGTTATAATTAAGCCCATTTCCATTTTTAAAATAAGGAAACTAAGTCTGATAGATTTGAAGCGATTTGTTCAAGATCACATAATATGTTAAGTGTCATATGGGAGAGTTGAGCTCAGGTCTTTTTACTCCACTTCAAACTCTTATACCATGTTTCCTTCTAAAGGCAGCATGGGACTAGATTTGATTGACCTTGGTTACCAGATAAAGTAACCACTTTAGAAATAGAAAACCACTGGGAATATGTGTAACGATAGCAATAATTAATAATAATATGATTATTATGTGATGTTAATGAAGATGATACCAGTCTTATGAAGACTAGTATAAAATGGAGGGAAATTAGAGGGAAAAAAAAGGGAAATATCTGAAAGGAAGTCTTTAACAATACACTAGGGTAGCAATAATGGTTGGTATCATTTTGACATAAGTAGGAATAGAGTGTAGAGAATGAATGGAAGAATTGTTGTTAAGTGATTATCATTCAATCAATTGGAAAACCCCACTGTTTTCTAGTCATTTTACTGGTGCTAGGGACACAGAGTAAAAACAGGAAGCAGTCCCCTACCTCAATAAGCTTACATTCTCTCCGAGGAGATGACACATGCAAATAGAGGCATATGTACAAAACAGAAACAAGGTGATTCTGGACAGGAGGGTACCAGTAGTTGAGGAAATCAAGAAAGGCTCATTTAAAAATGATACTTGATATGAGTTTTGAAGGGAATTAGTACTTCTCAGAGATGGAAGTAAGAAGAAAATGGTGACCACAGAATTCAGAAGACATAACTTCAATTCTTGTCTGAAATATGTACTGACTGGAGAAGTACCTTAACCTGTCAATACCAAGATAACCTTAAAATACTAAATTGTTTGGGATAGAGTCAATCTACCTTGGTAGAGGAGAGATCCTCACTAAGATCTGCTAACATCACTGAAGTGAAGTCCAATCTCAGGGAAAAAATAAAATAAGGAGTTGTTGCTGAAATGGAATAGACATGATTTTGGAACTGATTGGATATGAAAAGTATATGAGATAGCAAAAATTAAAGCTCACCCCAAGCATTCAGATGCAATGTATTTGTTTACATTTTAAAGTATGTGGTGACACTTAATCATGCTTGAAATTTAGTGGTCCATAAAGTTTTAAAATATTGATGGAAGGAAATTTCATTATGATAAGCTTTTTGTTTTTGTGTCAAGCCATGTGGGTAACTGAAAAATCTTTCAGGACCCCAGATCTCATAATAGAAAAGGTCTTAGCAGTTAAGAAACAAGGCAAGTTACTAGATGTACTAGGAGCCAAAGAAATTTCTATTTTTGCAGCCAACTTATGATAATTGGCTTTTCCTATCTTCCTAAAGTAGTCACTGTGAGCTACCCACAGCTACAGAGGGGAACTGACTGACTGACCATATTTGTCACTGAAAAACAAATTGTCAATCTGTATTTAAATGACTACATAAGGAAAACAATGAACCTTTTAAAATACTCAGGATTCTGCTGAAATCACATTTAAGATAATGCCTATCTTTCAAATGATTCTGAATTAATATCTGAACACATTTTCATCATGAACAATTATGGGATTATATGAAAACTTTAAGGAATGTTTTGTGGCAACTTTTGTTCTCACTCTTACTCAGCTTATGTAAATGGATTAAATGCAGAATTATAAATCTTGAAAAATTCAATTTTTGTTTATTAAAATGGACACTTTAAATGACTAAATTATTTAATCATAATCTTTATATCTATTTTGAAGAACATGTGTATATTGATTATTTTAAATAACTTCTGAGTGAGGTATATGACATGCATTAATAATTTAACGTATTTTGTATTTTTATTTACAAATGTAAGGGCATATTTTTGCTAAAAGACTTCCTTAAGCAATGAGAAAGTCAGTATTCAGTTTGGTTTCTGACCTACATATCTTGTAGTCTTGGCTCCTATGGCTATCCTCTGATTTTTTTAAAGGAATGGGAATGGTACAGTAACACACTGACGCTGGAGTATGCAGGTTAATTTATAATGGATAATAAACCTAAGAGATAAGATCACTAAGGTCAATAAGAAGTTGGCTTAGGTTGTACTTGAAAGACAAGAGAAATCTCTGCTAAAATAATAGCCACTTGCAAGCACATTCCCCAGACAGCTCCTTATAAAGAGATAGACAAGTGCAAGACCTCTTGTTCAGCACATTTAAAATCCTTAAAACATACACTGGCAATGCTTGAACATTCTTTATAGAATATGAATTAAAAAAATTCTAGACAAATTGTGAAAGATGGAGTACAATATTATTGCTGAATTTTTAAAATGAAATTTCACTTTTCCCCAATACACATCCTGTGAGTTAGCTTAGTTTCACATAAGAGTGATTATTATTTTAAAAATTGTTTTTGGATAAGCTTTTCATTTTGAATGAATAGATGCTACTTCTGGCCTCCAGAAGTTCTTCTTTCCTATTCAAATTCAGTAAAATTTTAAAAGTCAAGCTCAAGTTTCATTCCAATGATGAAGCCTCTAGCTTGTTATTGATCTACCTCCTCTCTGAAACATGATATCACTTGGAGTTAATTCCATACAATTTAGTACGTGAGTCTAAATCCCAAAGTCTTTCACAGTTGATCATCATTACAACATTGTTGTTACTATGCACAATGATCTCCTGTGAAATTTCTTAAGGAATGTTTGATCTCTGAAAGGGGAAAATGGATTCCATGCCTCCCTATAGCACCTGTCTTCTTCACCAGAGTTGGTCTTTTGTACTTTAAAGAGTTGTGTTTTTCTCCCTCATCTATGTGCTGTGTTTGAATTAGTGCAAATCATATTTGTATAGAAGGAACAGAACTTAATTTGGAGTCAGAAGCCTAGAGTTGAATCTCAGTTGTGTCACTTACTATTTTTGTGACCTAGGGAAAGTCACTTAATTTCTCTTAGCCACAGTTTCCTAATATATTTCCTAATATATTGGATTAGATGACCCTTGAGCACTTTTTCCTCTAAATCCATGGCATGATGATTCTGAGATAGTGGTAAACCAAGCTCATGCATTGGATGTTTTAAAAATCCTTAGAAAGAAGTTGATCTATACCTGTTTTATAGCCATGCTCATCCTTTCACAGTTTACCTCTGACAAACTATCTTCTTTTTCAGATTCACCTTCTCTAGAAGCCCTAATATAATGGTTCCTTCATTTAATAACTGTCAGCATTAACATTTTCCAACATCTTCTTTTGCCTTTTTAAAAGGAGAAAGAATTCTTATTTTCCATATGTTGTTTTTTCAATCAACATCTATTTAGAGATTCACTATGTGCCAAGACATTAAATTCAATATATACAAAGAAGACGCAAAGCAATTTCTGTAGTGAGAGCAAAGAAAAATCAGGAATGGCTTCTGGTGGAAAGTAGTAACTGAACTGAGTCTTGGAGTATGCTACAGATTATATTCAGTGAAGATGAGGGCAATAGGCACTCCATGCATGATGAACAGTCTGTGGAAAAGCAGAGATGTAGGAAATAATAATGCAATGTGCAAGAAACAGCAGGTATTCCAGGTAGACAAACTGAGAGTCTGTGAAACAGATGAATATGTGATAAGTCTGAAATGTAATGTTCCAAACCCTATTATGAAGGTGAGTTTTAATTTCAAACAGAAATCTTTAACCTAAATGCAAAAGGGAAACACTGGACCGTCTGAACCACTGTAGTGATATGGTCGAACCTAAACTTAGAGATTATTGATGTAGCAGCTATATGGGAAGCTCAATCAGAGAGAAGGGACATCAGACAAAAAGAGACTAAATTTAAGGCTATTACAATAATAAAAGTAAGAGATGAAAAATCCTGACCTAGGGTGATTGCTGTATGATTAGAGAAGAGAGTTGTGAGGTATAACTGAGTTTGAAACCACATTTACACACAGCCTATATAGATGTTTGAAAAGCCCATTCATCTAAGAGCATCAAGTAAAATCAAGAACTATAGAAATTGTAGCATGGAGAAAGGAAATAAGCAAATACACATGAGGATATTTTAGAATGGTCAAACTGCTGATAATCTTATATTCAATTTACAAGAAAGGTCATAACTGAGAGGTTAAGTTGATCTCTTTAGATTTAAAAGATTGATTGGGTTCCTAGACATTTTCTGAGGATTTTTATTTTGAATAGTCCACTGAGGACAAAGGAATGGAAATGGATGGGGAAAACGAAAATCCCTGAGATAAGGGATTAAGATGATCTTTCTACCCATGTCAAGTCAATGAAAGCAAAAGTATTTCTATCCAGCAAAAGTAGTTGGGGGAGAGAATATGGGATTTTCTGGTTTGGAGGTGGTGCAAATTATGTGAAAATGGGGACAACTGTTTATATAGTAAGTGAAGTAATAGCAAAAATGTTACTTTTCAGGGTGGCCTACCTCTTACTATAATAATAATAATAATACAAATGTACTAGAGCTTCCTCCCTTTATTGGATTAGTAGGCATCTGAATTACGTACTTCTAGGCAAAATCTGCCTAAAGTTACAGTAGGTGTTTAACCTTGTAGAACCAAATTATCATGTATGTGAGGGGGGGAAAACAAGAAAAGAAGGGAAAAGAAAGTCAAGGAAAGAAAAGGCAGGGCAAGGAAAGCCAGGACAGAACAAGATCAGGTAGGGCAAGGCAGGGCAGAGCAGAACAAGGCAAGGAACACCAGGAAAAGGCAGAGTAAAACAAGGCAGAGGAAAGTAAGGCAAGGCCAGGAAAACACCTGTTATTGTTTTGTTTCTGAGGTGAACAGTGGATAGAGTTGCTAAAATATGGCCTCCAGATAATATTAAAAATCAACAAAGAACTTTCTAAATGATTATTACTTACATACAGTAGTCATTTTTCCTCCAAACCAAATAAGTTATTAACTTTAGAATGAACAGGGGAATTGGTCCTCATTATGAAGCAATAGATTGCAACATTTATTATTTAAAAATAAAACCATTTTCTATTCTATTAAGTATTTATATTTCAAGGTTTCAGATTTAAAAAAAAAAAAACAAAGCTTCTTAAAGATTGAATAGGCAATGCATGATGATTTTACTTTGACTAGTCACTGGAACAACCATGTCTTGATGCAGTGGCAAAGCAGATGATTGTGTACCTTTAAAAAAAAAAGGCAAACAAATATATTTTCACTGTTAAAGCCATATTCATCCCCCCCCCTTCCCCAGCTGAAATTTCAAATACATGTTTTTTCTGCTAGTAAAATTGTCAGCTTTTTGAGAACAGGGACAGTCTGGCTTTTTTATTTGTATCCCTACCACTTAGTACACTGCTTTGCATATTAATAAGTGCTTAATCATTTGTTTCTTTTTTATTCATCCATCCATTCATTCATTGTTTTTAACTGTTTTACCCTCTCCTTAAGGGAGGTTAATTTTATTCTCAGGATACTTCTATCTATCTCAATTGGCAAGTAGTTGTAAAGCAGGAAATATGCCTATGTCTTCTCTGAATCCTTTCTATGTGAATATAGTGTGAATCACATAAGACGGTGTCCACATATGGCACATTTTCAAACCAAACTGTGATGAATTGTCTTTCTTTGTTAGCATTCAAATAAAGAGAAATAAGCTAGGGATACAAATACCCAGAATAGGTTTGGAGATTCACGCTATATTCTACTTTACTTCTTGCCTTAAAACTAGTTTAACAATAAAAATTTATCATTTCCTGGTTCAAATATATTGGGAGGCTCCAAAAGAAAGTCTGGGAGAGAAGAGATATTAGACTGACTACCAAACTAAAGGTCTACAGAGCCATTGTGCTGACCTCATTGTTGTACGCCTGTGAAACACAGATAGTCTACCAGTGCCATGACAGGAAACTGAATCACTTCCATCTGTACTGTCTTAAGAAGATTCTGAGGATCACTTAGCAGGATAAGGTACCAGACACTGAGGTCCTTGCTCAAATTGAACTGCCAAGCATTGAAACTATGCTTCAGAGACTGCAACTCTGGTGGGCTGGCCACGCTGTTCAAATAAAAAAATGTACGCTTGCCAAAAAGACTATTTTATGGGGAACTCACATGGGGCAGGCAATCACATGGTGGTCAGAAGAAGTGATACAAAGATACTCTCAAGGTCTCTCTCAAGAACTTTGGATTTGACTGTGCAACACAGGAGACAATGGCACAGGACCTCTCAGGATGGCGTGCCCACATCAGAACGGGTGCTGTGCTCAATGAGCAAAGGAGAATTGAGATAGCACAAAATAAATATATATGTATGAGATATGATATGTCTTCCAAACAACCTCTGCTGTGTGGTTTTAGCTAATAGTGACCCTTTAATGTCACAATGTGACAAGAAAATAATTTATTAACACTGAATGATTGTTCAGTTTCTTTTCTTGATTCTTATTATTTGTTCCCTAGCTTCAAGGGTTAACTTTAAGGGCTAGAAGGTATCAAACTTTCTGATAAATTGCTCAGCATTTAACAGGAAGTATCCTCCAAATAGAATTTAAAAGACAGTCAGGATGTGTACTCTATTCAACCTAGGGAATGGTATACTGACTTGTACTGAAAGGTTGGCACAATTAAATAGACTTAGATCAAGATGTGTGTGATGGGCTGGTTGTTTTTTTCTGAAGTTAGAGTAACTTCAGAATTACAGTATCATGAGAATTACTAAAATTAATCCTGGCACATCTCAGAAGCTTATGACGATGGTTTGGGATTAGAAAAATGCAATTTTGGTTAATAAAACATTCTAATTGAGATTCATGTCTATGTTTTGCTTTTAAATCATTAACATGTTAAGAGACCATTTTCCCAAATGAGCTTGGTAATTCATTGGCTGACCATGGTTTATTTAGCACAAATAGCTTTTGTTGTTGCTGTTCTTTCTCAGTGGGAGAATAGGTCTGGTAACAAATAAGCAAGTGCAAAAAAAACACAAGCTCTGTACAACTATTCTGCCAGATGTAATTTGGACTGGAAAATTATAAATTCAAAAGTAATGGAAAGGATAAAATAGTATAATTTCCTAAAATATTTAGATGTTTAATTAGAAATGATTCTTTCAGAGGCTTGATCACTAATGACACCTAAGAGATAATTTCATTTTCTCTTACAAAGTAATTATTCTTTTGGAAACTGGGAGGATTCACATATACACATATATGTGTATACATATGTATACATGTGTGTATATAATTTCTTGATTGAAAAGAATGATAGAAAACTTATTTATTGGTTTTCTTTCTTAAAATTGAACTTATATTTTTCATTTACTTTCTCAAATTAAATTTGGGGCAGTTTGATAGTGCCAATATCATCTTAAGGAATAACACTCATTAGCAATTATATTGTTTTCAAGGCTTAAAGAATGCTTATAATTTAATACCTGAATTCATATTGGAGTCCATGGGGGAACAAGAAATGTCGCATACTTTAATATTAGAATGCAAATTATTCAACCTTTTTTCTCATCATGTACTCTCCTAATCATGTAATATATTTTTTTTTTAAATTTAAGAGAATCACATATAAGCTGAAAACCAAAAACTCTTCCACTTTTCCCCCTTCCTTCTCTCTCTCTCTCTCTCTCTCTCTCTCTTTCTCTCTCTCTCTCTCTCTCTTTCTTCCCCCTCCCACTCTCCTCCCTTCAATAAGAGGAAGACAAGGAGTTCAGGGAGTTAATTTGTTAATTTAGTAAAAATGAATGAGAATTTAAAAGAAGGTTGTCATACATAGTTAAATTTGGTTCAGGGAGCAAGAGACACACAGTTATTGCCTGGAGATATCTACATATCTATATCTATATCTATATCTATGTATATATGGAAATATTTTAGTAGGATCAAAGAATTAGAGCCACAAAGGACATTAGAGACTATATAGTTCATGTTCCTAATTTTGCCAGTAAGGAAAGTGAGGCTAAGAGGGATTATATGATTTCCCTAGGGTCATATGGATGATAAATAGTGCAATCAAGATGCAAAAGCAGATGCTTTAACTGCGAGTTCAGGGTTGTTTCTGTTTTATGGCAATGTTTCTCTTGACTGAATTTAGCTAGTTGTTTTAAAATTGTACCTTTTGACTGAATTCACATTTTACAAATCTCTAAGATTTTAAATTTTACTAAATCCAAATTTTTTTAGAAATATTCATTACATCACGTGACTAACTTATTACCTATTTATTTTCAAATATTTGAATTACTCGTTTTTCAAATTTATATGTAAAATTATTTTTCTTAATAGATGAGTTTTTATCAACATCCATCTATTCATCTTTATTATACGAAAAACTCTTTGGAATCATTTTTATCTAACAAAAAAGCAATAATAATAATAATAAAAGAAATTTATATTGTAACTGAAGGCCTAAAAAAGACTTGACATGGAAAATCTCATTTAAAACTTGCAAAAATCCTAGGAGGTAGACTTTATAGATATTGTGTTAATTTTCAAGATGAAAAAACTGAGGATCTGAGTGAGAGGTTAAATGAGCTGCCTTTGCACACTCAGTCATGGGTATCAGAGGAGAGATTTAAAGCCAGGTCTTCTCTCCCTAAACCCAAATCGTACTTCCTCATCTTAAAACACACATAAAGTATTGTGTTCCTCCCCACACAGATGAGGTTGATTTCAATCATAAGATTAATGAATGCCTTTATCCTCTGTGAAAGAAAGTGTGGAATAGTAGATAAAGGGTGGAGGAAACTTGAAGTAGTTTTGCCAGCAGAAATATGGGGAAAATGAAGAAATACCATGAATTTAGCATATGCTTTCAGGGAAGGGGATAGCCAACCAAAAAACAAGGATAATAGTCACCCAGTACATTCCCAGATTATTTAAGATGGTGTCATCCACAAGAAAGATGCTAAGAACCTTTCTTTCAGGAGACAGGTGAACAGGGGCATTCTTAGATATTCTCTACCAGCTCTGGCTTTTGTTGCATTAGTATCTAAGGAAGGAAGGGACATCTTTCTCACTTTGTGAGAGCATTTGGGAAACTGGAAGGGCCACAGATAGTGCTGACTCGGGCCCTTTGATGAATCTGACAGTTCCTGCTACTCTACTTATGGAGACAGGGTTCTTCCTTTCAGTATAGCAGAAGAATGCAATATATCAAAGCAAACTTCAATCTTAGAGTCTCCTAGAAGCAGCATCCTATTGTGTTCCATATGGATGATACCTTATTAGATGGTCAGGGAATGCACCATACCTCTCCATTATAAAGAAACAAACAAAAAACATGAACTCCAAAGAAGAGACTAAATTGAGCACCAATAAATGAAATGAATTGCCATTATTTTTTTTTTAATTGGGGTGGGAAAATTCATGAGAAAAAAAAGATGAAGAAATAGATAAGGAGTCAAATTAAAACTAAAGGAAATTTGTAAGAATAGAAAAAGTTTACTTTTTCATTGGAAAAATTTAGCAAACAAAAAAATAAAGTGGAAAGAATGGAACATTTTTTAAATGCTCTAACAATAAATCTTAAAGAAAATTCAAAAGATTAAAAAATATCAAAATGTACAAAATATGATATTTTTAAATCTTCAAAGACAGGATGAGAACAGATAATTTCAGCACAATTGGAAATAACAAACCTGGAAAACTAAATTTGAATAGAATACTTGAGGATCTTTGGCTTTCCAATAAAGGATGGTAAAATATAGAATTTTTTTTTTAAATGGGCTCAATTCTCAGAGGAGCCTGAAAGAATCATAAAACTTGGAAGCTCCATCAGTAGTTATTTAGCTCAATCTATGCCTGAATAAGTATCAACTCTACAAAATCTTGTCCAACTTTTACTTTAAATGTGGACTTATAATAGGCAGTGGAGGGCACCGGAGGACAGCCTCCAGAAGTTGTCCCTTCCATTTTTGATTAACTCTAATTGTAAGGATGTTATGTTTATATCAAAGTTCTATTTGCATGTTTGCTACTTCTACCCATGTCTTCTTTGTAAAGAGAGCAAGCACAGTCTTTCTTTCAATTACAATCTTTCAAACATTAGAAGGCAGTTGTCATATATCTTCACATCCTCTCTTTTCCGTAACAAACATTCCAAAATGCTTAGACTGGTTCTTGTATCATACTCTCTTGAACTTTCTGATTGGCCTCTTTGTAGTCACTTCTACTTGTCAACATTCTTCCAAAACTTTGTCATCAAGAACTGAACAAAATATTCTAGAGCATTCCCCCCAAACTGCAAACACTGGCACCAGTACCACCTTTGTCCTGCGCAGTTTGACTCTTTATGAAGTGTAACATCTCATTAAGTTCTTTGGTTTCTATACAATATTGTTAATTAATCCTGAGTTTGCATGCGGATATCTTTTCAGACATACTAATATTTAGCTATGTCTCCCTCCTACATATAAGAAACTGATTTTAATTGAAGAACAATTTATCCTCATTATTTCATTTTAAGTATTGAAGAGTTAAAACAGGAAGAAAAAACACTTAAAAAAACAAAGTTACTTTGGTTACCAAATCAATGTGCACCATAGATGCAGTCTTTGTAGGAACTTTTTTTTAGGTATTTTGTATTCTCAATTAACTTGGAATTAAAGCCAGGTCTTTTGACAAAAGTTAAGACACTCACCAACTGACCAAAATATTCACTCTAAACTCACTTTAGCATTCAGAGAACATTATATTTGTACAGTGCTCACTCTGGTTTAATAAAAGCAGCTTCAAAACACAGATAATTCACTGTCTGTCATGTAGGAAATGAACTATGACCATATGCATCTGAACTTTGGCTAGGTGAGTGTCACAACTCACTCACTGTATGACTATACCAAAACCTTCTGTCTCAGCTAGTGGCAATGAATTCCTTAGGCATGATTCACTTTGCATTTAGAAATTTTATAAAGTTCACATCTCAGCCTATATAGTGTCAAAGTTTAAAGATCAAACACATAGCTTACTTCCTAACACTTCCTCTCTCAATTTTCACTGACTGCAAAAGCAATGTTATGTTATAAGAAGAGTATGGAATATCCAACTCAGACATCTGCAGGGTTTTATACGGTGTTTTAACGTGCTGCTGAAGTGTCTTACATACTTTCTGATAGAGCATTAGGAATGAACAATCTCTTTCCTCTATTTCTGCTAAATCTCAGATTCCTTAGCATAAATTCAGCGATTGGAAAATGACAGAGGAAAGTCAATTTACCTAAGTTAACATCCAGACAATAGCATTTAAATATCTTCCAAATGATTCTGAAAATCATACAGTAGTGCCAAGTGGAAGAGGTTATGTACATTTCCCTCAGGTTGCCAGGAAAGACTGTCAAAGCTGCCAAAGACTAGGCTCAAAAAATTATACAGGATCAGTAGGAAAAGCAAAGAAAATGGGTGTCATTCTAGTGGCTACTGGTGTATAAGATTCTGCAGAATCTGGAAATGGTTATGAAATGTCAGGGAAAACCAGACTAACATCAGTAAGATAATCCCTTTTTCTCATTGCTTGTGTATCAGAGTGAAAACTGCAGGGCGGATTTTGAAAGGTTGGCACTACACCTCCTGTGAAGTTTTGTGTACTCACTTTGACATCTACAAAGAATTTCTGACAGGAGAAATTCATCTAGCCCTTGCCACTTTCTTCTGAAAACTAGAAAACCCACAGTTTATTGCTTCCAAGATAAGTGAAAATTTAAAAACAATAATTAAATTTCTTTTTACTTAAGATGAATAATTATACATTTAAAGATTTAGAGGGTATCATGAATTACCTTATTATTTACAAGAAACTTGTGGAATAGTTATCATTTTTCCTTTTTTGTAAATAAGGAAACTGAGTTTCAGAGAGGATAAATTATTTGCCAACTGTAATGAAAGGAAGGATTTGAACTCAGGTTTTCCTGATTGATGAAAAGGCAACAACAATAAAAAAATGACAGACAGAGAAAAGAAAGGACTGGAGAAAAGAAGGATGCCAAAAATCTTCATATTTTGACTTATAACCATTATTGTAAGAATTCCAGTATTTATAATTCATCTCTACAACTAAATTTGCTAAATTTTTTATATTGCTTAATACCACTACTACTCAATCATTTACTAAAGTTCAAGCCTCTGGAGTTGCTTCTCAGAATCATATACATCTCTTATCCAGAGTGGATTTCAGAAGCCAATTCATTACTGAATAGTACATCCATCTATCACATACTAGATAAAGGATCACCGAACTCCTTACTGGTTTTCACTATCTATAGTACCTATCATAGTACCCTTATCTGGAGCCAATTCTACTTTGTGAAAGAGTAAAGTCAACAATAATTTATTAAGTGTCTACGACATTTCAGGAACTATATTAAATTCTGGGTTAATGGATTTGGTATCAGAAGACCAAATTGAACATAAATTCCATCTTTGTCACTTACTACTGGTAAGATGTTGGACAAATCACTTTTCTGGGCTTAAGTTTCATCATCTTAAAAATGAAAGGGTTAGCCTGCAGTAGAAATGTTAAACACATAGCTTGAGTTCTATTTGTGGACCACAATTCTCCTCAGTGCAGCCCAGATTAAAATATAATTGGGAAATATTTAACAAAATAAATAAAAATACAATAAAACTTATATAAGGATACATCATAAAGCTAAGTCACTATATGACCCCTAAGGATCCAGATATACTGTTTAGTGGTCCCCATTTCAATCTGAGTTTGACATCATTGCCTTTCTAAACTTTCTGAACTCTCTTGCAGTTTGCCATCTAGAATCCTATGATAATTATTAGGAAATTTGTCTTTCTCTTAAAAAATTTCAACCATATGGCTGAGAAAGGGCAAGGACTCATCTGTGTTCTTCCCGCAAAACCTCTGAACAACTTTAAAAAATGCCTCAAAATAAATTCTGGAGTGATAGAACCCACAAAATGATGGAGTGAAACAATTTTCCATCCCAAGACAACTTAGAAGGTCAGTAGAAGGTATGTTGCACTGGATGAGAGTGGAGCACAGCCCAGCATAGGCTAACCCCCAGAAAACTGGCATTTAGCCTTGGAGGTGAGAGAATCTATACAGTGATGACATCTTTTGAATTTCTTAGCTTATAGACAGCAAATGGGTCAGACTTGCCCAGACTTGAATCTGGGCAGTCCTAGGTCTTATTTCCAGGGTTCAGAAGCAGACTAGTACACCAGAGCTTGTTATCACAGGGGAACTAGGACACTGCTTTTAATTCTAGGAGAGAAAAAATAATAAAAATGAAAATATTTCCTAAATTGATTTACTTAATTAATGTCATATCAATCAATATACCAAAGAATTACTTTATTGATCTAGAAAATACAGTAACAAAATTCACCTATAAGAACTGAATGTTGAGAATATCAAGGTGATCAGTGGGGCAGGAGGAGAGAAAATACATGAAGGAAGGATATCTAACAGTTCCAGATCTAAAATTACATTACACTACAAAGCTGTAATCATAAAGACAATCTGGTATTGGAAAAGAAATATAGTGGTTGGTCAATGGGGCAGATTAAGCACAAAATATAGAGAAGCAAAAGGACACAGTAACCTTGTGTTTGATGAATCCAAAGATTACTATTTACAGGTGCAGAAACTCAAGACTGGACAAAACCTGCTGGAAAACCTTAAAAATAATCTAGTACCAACTAGGCATACAACAACATTTCACACTCAAGCTCAAAATGGTTACATGATTACATGTAAAAGATGCTATCTTAAGCAAACAAGTGGATCATAGTAGAAATTTCCTGTCAGATTTACAGATAGGAGAAGAGTTTATGATCAAAGAAGAGATAGAAAGGTTCCCAGGAGGCAATATAGTTAATTTTGATTACATAAAATTAAAAAAGTTTTGCACAAACTAGATCAGTGCTGCTAAAAATATTAGAAAATCATGAAATTGGGGGGGGGGAAATCTTTGTACCAAGTTTTCTGACAAAGGTGATATTTCCCAGATATATTGGGAACAGTGCCAAATTTAGAAGAATAAGAGTCATTCACCCATTAACAAATGGTCTAGGAATATGAATAATGATCAAGGAAGAAATCAAGATATGAATAATCATATGGTATAATAACATAATTAATAATTAATTACCATTTATACAACTATGATTCACCACCACACACCTATCAGAGTAACTAAGATGACAGAAAAGGAAAATGACAAATGATGAAAAGGATATGGGATAATAGATACACTAATGCACTAAGAGAGGAGTCATGAACTAATCTAACACTTCTAGAGAGCAATTTGGAACTATGCCCCCCAAAGCTTTAAAACTATTCCTGCTCTTTGACCTAGCAATACTACTACTATGTCTATGTCCCAAAGAAAACAGAGACTTGTGTGTATATGTGTGTGTGTGTGTCTGCACTCTTTTTTTTTAGTGTCAAAGAATTAGAAACTGAAGGGATTTCATCAATAACGGAGTAATTGAACAAGTTGTAGCATATGAATGAGATGGAACACTATTGAAGTTAAAAAAACAAAACAAACAAACAAAAAAACATGATGAAGGGGTTGATGTCAGAAAACCCTGGGAAGAATTATGTGATACAAAGATAAGTGAGCAGAACCAGAAGGACAATTATACATTAATGTCAGTATTATAAAGATAATCAACAGAAATTTTCATCATTACAATGATCCACCACAAATCCAAAGAATTTTTTATTAAAATATAAATGCTATCCACCTTCAAAAAGTGATCTGATTGACTCAGAGCTCAAATTGAAGAACAATTTTTATCTTTCTTTCCTTATTTCTTTGGAACATGGCTATGAATTGTGTTTTGCATGATTTCATGTGCATAATGTGCATTACCTTTCTTGTCTTCTCATTGAGGAGGTAGAGAGTATGGAACTGAAAATTAAATTAAAATAAACTAAAGAAATAAACAAAAGTATTATGAAGTACATTCTCTCTGGACCACACAAAGGAAACCTGCTTCTTATCATCCTTTCAATTTCCAATAGAATTAATTTACCACCACCACCAAATCCATTAACCTTGAACATTATAATACGAACACAATAGCTTCTAATGCTGGAAAAACTTTGTGTTATGATATCTGAATCCTGGAATATGGCAAATAAATTTAAAAAACAGCATCCAGCCTGTTTAGCTTGCAGTGGCTATTAAGCTCCCAATTGTATTGTATTGTGAAATTTCATCTGAATATTTAGAATTGTAGAGCAACTGTCGGTGGGAAAAGCAAACATTTGTGCCCTGGGAGAGGTCACTGCTATTTCCAGGAATATATCCTTTGACAGATTTGATATGTGAGATATAAATTCTAATCCAAAACAATTGGTTAGGAGGTCAAGTACATTTCCCTAAGCCAGAATCCCAAGATACCACACTGTCATATAAGAATCCACAGATTTTCTTCATGTAAATACTTAGGGAAAAGACAGACAATGTCAATTTTTGTCTAAATAAGATTTTTCTTGTAATTTTTTTCCTTTTTCAATTTAATTTTGCTTGACAGGGTTGATGACTATTATAAAAGACAAAAAAACAGGAAAGGTAGTTGGACAGAACAGAGACACATGGAAAGTTTTAGTAATTAAGTCTAGCACCTCAGGAAATAAGAAAATCTAGACCCACAAAATAAGAGATAAATCAGGTGGCTGTATCTGCAGTGAAGAGGGAATTAATAGGAAAGAAGGTACTGCACATCATGCTAAAAGCCATTTAATACAATAGGAAAGAAGGTACTGCACATCATGCTAAAAGCCATATAATACAAGGATGCACTATGTAACCTCCCATATGAAACATAAGAAAGACCCAAAGGAAGGGAAGGACCCAAAAGGAAGGGGTTTTAAATAAACTGAATAAAGGTAGCACATCTTGCTGAAGTTGAGAATGGAGGATGGGAAAGAAAGGCAGCTTTTCTCATTTTTTATATAAAAGGAAATATTTTCCCACAATAACTAATTATGGTATTTTAAAGGGTACTCCTTTTCTAAGGCTGTAATTTCTAACAGTAATTAATGAGTCTTATAAAGTGAAGTGTGGAGTATTGTATCATTTCTCCTTTTAACTTAATATCATTTATGTGAGCTCTTTCTGAGTTGTTAATCAAATCAACACCATTTCTAAGACTGCAGTGACTACTCAGAGAGTGTACCTTTCTAATGTTTAAGTCAGTGGCATTTAATTTTAACATAGGCACTATTTGTTCATAACTTCTCTTTATTGCTTTTTTCTAATTAAATTCTGGCTTATAAAAAAGAAAAAAATAACTCGATTTGTCTTACACTGGTCAGAGCAGTAAAAATACTACTTAAGACATTTAGTCAAGAGAGTGGTGGTCTGTGTTTTTTTGTCATTAAAAAATCTTTTACAGAGCTTTCTTTAATACAAAAAAACTAACATACACTGATCAATTTTTAAATTATCTGTCAGTCAGAAACTATATTTTTTCTAAGAATTATTTTAAGAGAGTTCTGCTTTGTTTAAATCTTAGAGATTTTGTGGGTATTTTTGCGTGAATTTGGGTGCAATACATATTCAAGGAGGACCAGTATCTTTGATGTGATGGCTGCTGAGCACTTTTTGGGGATCTTTACACCTTTGGTGTCCACCTGCTCCAGCTAACTCTCACTTGTGACTCCAAGAGATGCAGCATGTACAGAGGCCACACCCTGATAAATCATTCTGCAGATGGGCGAAACCAGGTTGAGGGTAACCAAGGGTTCTCAGACCTATTGATGAGTTAGGGGGAGTCTAACCAAAAAATGTGAAGACTTCCTCTGGTGGAATGGGTGTATAAGAACAATTTGTTCCAACAGCCATGAAGGCAGATGATGGGGAGCACTTAGAGCTTGGTTAGACCCTGAAGACACCAAGGTAATCCACTCCATCCTGAGCCATTGCCAACCATGTTGACTCTGTCCTGCCACTGGACTCTGATGACTCTGGAGGAGAGAGTTAGGCTGACCACCTCGCTCAATGCTGCCTCACTTAAATCCAATTTACACATGAATCAAAAGACATCACCCATACCAATTCACTATTATCCCTCAAAGTCCTGTGGCGACAAGCAAGTGATGAAGCAGTAGGTGTGGATAGTAGAGAGCAGGAGCTGTAGTCACAACCCTGCACATAGAAAGCCGAGGTCATGGGGCCATTTCTCACTGGAAGAAGCAGTGGAAATCTGCAGCCCCTTGGGTGTCTGAGCAGCCTTTTAATAATTGTTCTGCTCACCTCCTAGTGTGAGGAAGGGGGCTAGAAAAGGTACTCTAAACATTGTCTGCTTACTTAACCCTGGCCTGATTACCACAGCACACCAGGAATCCCACTATGGGGTTGAAACACAAAAAAAATGTACAAAATGTACAAAAACATCTGCAAAGATAATTCCACTCACCATCAGTACATAGAACATGTGCACACTAATATACAACAGAAAATACAGTAGACCTGAAAGAAGAACTGCTTTTGTTGCAAGAGAACTTAAGAGGCATGCCATCCAAATAGCAGCCCTGAGTGGAATAAGGCTGGCAAATGAAGGCCAGCTTACTGAAGTTGGAGCTGGATATGCCTTCTTCTGGAGGGGTTACAGTGAAGGGGAGTGCCATGAAGCTGGAGCGGGTTTGCAATCAAAACTAATCTAATCAAAAAGCTGGTATTCCTGCCAAAAGGAGTGAATGACAGACTCATGACAATGTGATTGCCACTCACAGGAAAATGCCATGCCACCATCATCAGTGCCTATGCTCCCATCATGACAATGCCTGATGAAGTCAGAGAAAAATTTTATGAAGACCTAGAGACCCTTATCATCAATGTGCCAAATGAGGACAAGCTTATAATTCTGGGCAACTTTAATGTTAGAGTAGGCTCAGATTACCAGACTTGGCAGGGAGTTCTAGGAAGGAATGGACTTGGAAACAGCAATAGCAATAGTCATTTACTGTTGAAGACTTGAACATCGCATGACCTTCTCACTATCAACACTGTCTTCCATTTATCTAAACACAATAAAACTTCATGGATGCACCCTCTCAGCAAACATTGGCATCTAATGGACAATATGATTGCAAGGAGAAGAGACAGACAAGATGTGAGAGTGACAAAGGCAATGTGTGGCACAGAATGTTGGACTGATCATAGACTTATCTTTTCCAAGCTAAATATTCACATTCATCAAAAGTTCTACCCTCAAGGCGAAGTGATTACCAGAAGAATTAATGTCAACAAATTAGGGCCCTTCTCTGAGCTTGAACAGTTTGTTTCTGACTTGCATGGAAAGTTGAGATAACACACAGTTGGCAACAGCGGAGTAGAAAAAGAGTGGGCAGCTTTCAGAGATTTGGTGTACAGCATTGTTTTTGCTCATCTAAGTCAGAACACTCACAAACATCAAGACTTGTGTGATGAAAATGATGGGAAAATTCAGAATCTGCTAAAAAAAAAAAAATGAGAACTCCATAGGATTTACCAGCAGGATAGTTCACCCACCTCTAAGAAGGCAGCATTTAATTCCATCAGAAGCAAAGTATAAACAGAGCTTAGAGAGACACAGGATTTCTGGCTCAGTAAGAAGGTAGATGAAATTCAGTTTTATGCTGATAGTAACAATCCAAAGCACTTTTATGATTCCCTGAAAGCTATTTATGGACCAAAAACCTATGGTGCATCACAACAACTCAGTGCTGATGGAGCCACATTGATTAGTGATAAGGACATGTTCCTAGAGACATGGTCTGACCACTTCCATAGTGCTCTCAACACACCATCATCAATCAATGCTGAGGCCATTGACTGTTTATCTCAGGTTGAAGTCAATGCTTCCTTAGCTGAACTTCCAACTGAAGAAGAGATCTTTGAGAGCCACTAGGCTCATTTTATGTGGCAAAGTACCTGGTACTCACTCTATTCCAGCTGAGATTTATAAGGTAGGCTACATGGCAAGAGAAGGTTATCTCCCAGGAGTTCAAGGATATCTCCTTTGTCCATCTCTATAAGGGAAAAGGGAATAGACTGCCCTATAACAATCACAAGGGGATCTCTCTCTTAGTCATTGCTGGCAAAGTTCTTGCTACAGTCCTCCTTAATAGGCTGATCCTTCAACTGGAAGATGGTCATATACCTGAGAGTCAGTGTTGTTTCAGAAAGGTCCAAGGAACAGTTGATATGGTGTTTGCTGCCCAGCAACTCCATGAGAAATGCCAGGAGCAGAACACAGGTCTGTATACAATGTTTTTAGGTCTGACCAAGGCCTTTGACACTGTTAGTCATGAGGGTTTATGGAAAATTATGTCAAAATTTGGTTGCCCGGAGAAGTTCATCAATATTTTATGTCAATTTCATGATGGCACGTTTGCCTGGGTTCTGGATAATGGACAAAGCTCTCATGCCTTTCCAGTCACCAATGAAATGAAACAGGGTTCTGTGCTTGCTCCCATGCTTTTTAGCATGATGTTTTCAGGCATGTTAACAAATGCTTTCAATGAGGATGAACACAGCATCAAGGTCAACTATTGTACTGATGGCAAGTTGTTCCATTTGAAAAGGTTACAATCCAAGACCAAAGTTGAGGGAGTGTTGGTGCGTGATTTTCTGTTTGCAGATGATTGTGTACTCAAAGAAGACTCTGAAGCTGAGATGCAACAAAGTATGGATCAGTTCTCTGTTGCTTGTAGTAATTTTGGGCTAATAATTAACACCAAGAAAACACAGAAGCTCCATCAGCCACCACCACACTAACCATATGTGGAATCATCAGTTACAACAAATGGAAAAGTTTTGACTGTTGTGGATAAGTTCACTTATCTTGGTAGTATACTTTCCAGGGATGTACACATTGACAATGAGGTTGATGCACATAATGCCAGAGGTAGCTCAGTGTTTGAGAGGCTCCAAAAAAATTTGGGAGAGAAGAGGTATTAGACAGACTACAAAACTGAAGGTCTACAGAGCCCTTTTGCTCTGTGTACAATGGCTGACTTCATTGTTATATGCTTGTGAAACATGGACAGTCTACCAGAGCCATATCAGGAAACTGGATCGCTTCCATTTGAACTGTCTTAGGAAGATTATGAGGATAACCTGGCAGGATAAGGTACCAGACACTGAAGTCCTTGCTCAAGCTGTACTGCTAAGTACGCAAACTATATTTCAGAGAGCACAACTTCGATGGGCAGGCCATGTTTTTCTAATGCAAAATGTATGCTTGCCAAAAAGACTATTTTATGAAGAACTCACATGGGGGAGGCAATCACATGGTGATCAGAAGAAATGGTACAAGAACACTCTCAAGGTTTCTCTCAAGAACTTTGGATTTGACTGTGCAACACAGGAGACACTGGTACAGGACTGCTCATCCTGGCATGCCCTTATCACAAAGGGTGTTGTGTTCTTTGAGGAAAGCAGAATTGAGACAACCCAAAGTAAACGTAGGATGTGCAAATTTGGGATATCCACCCTAAATATTTACACAGACTCTCTGTTTCCAACCTGTGGTAGAGCATTCTGACCTTGTATTGGTCTGATCAGCCATATTCAGACATACTGAGATTTCACTTTATCATGCTGTTGTCATTTTGGTCCTCTTCAAAGATGAAGGACAACAACCAACCAACCATGTATTGACTTCTTGGTTTCTCTTGCTTCTTTCACAACTCCGCTCAAGTTTCACCTTCTACAAGAAGTTTTCCTCAGTTACTCCAACTGATAGTGCCTTCATCTCTCAGATTGCCTCCTAGCTCACTGTTTTTTATGCACCTACTTATTTCCTAATCATCTTATCCACTAAAATTTACTCTCCTAAAAGATGGGATAGGGACCTCTTTTCCTCCTTCAATTTTATTTCCAGCCCTTAATAAGCACAGTGTACTAGACTCTTAGAAAGTGATTAGTAATCATTGACTGATGAGAAACAGAGACACAAACACACACACACACAGCATATACATATTATATACTTATGCATATACAAACATAATACGGAAAATAATGCAAATTTTAACATTCTAGCTCTCACATTAGTCATGTGACATTGGGGGAATGGTATAAAATATCTAAAACTTTTATACTCATATGAAAAATTGATTGTCCGTTAGTACTGTTAGTCTAAAAGGACTGCAATAATGAAAGCATTTTTCAAACTATACAGTTTTCCAGATATAAATATATACAAGGAGGTATGGCAGAAAAATCATATAATGACAAATCAAAAGAAATTTTATTTCCTATACCCCTTTCTTACCCTTCCTAGATTTATGATCCTAGGTAAGTGACTTTACTTTTCATTTTAATTCTCAGTTTCACTTTCTTTTTCTTTTAAATTAGAATAGTACCACTGAGAGAAATAATAATTTTTCTCATATTAATAACTAATTAGTAAGTTAAGATTAAGGATTTCCCCTCCCATTTCCTTATTCAGTAACCAGACCCTGTAGATTATTCAGCCAGTCTCTGAAGAACATTGCCCAGATCCTCTGGGTACATACTTTCTGATCTTGGGCGGGTTCCCACACATCTGAAGACCTTAAAAATGGAATTCGGTCTAGGCATGTTCTTGCCCTTAGGAAACAAACTCCAATCCTTGAAACCTTTCATTAGAATTTAGGATGACCTAGTTTATGAAGGTGAAAATTTGCCAGAGCAATCTGGGTAGAGACAGATTATTTTGTCTACATTTCTGGAGGCAGTTATGTCTCATGATCAGATCATGTTCTCAGCAGGAGGAGCTGAATACTTTCTGCCCACCTCCTCATGAATATATCTACACTCTCATTGATTGTAGGCCAACCAGAGCTGTTTCCACCCTCAGGGACACCTCTCTTCCGAAGGGTTTTTAGGCATTCAGTGTTCTCCTGGGATCTTTGGTTATGAGAGAAAACATTGACCTCCATATATTGATTATTTCCTAGCCATAATTGATAAATTGATTATTAATTTTCCAGAAACTAAGTCTCTTGCACTTTTCATTCATTATACTACTTCCTATGGTTATGATGAATCAAGTGCTTTGTTAACCTTAAACTATGTAATGATAATCTCAGGGAATTATATATATACACGTTTACACATATATATACACACACATATGTATATATATATACACATATATATGTGTATATGTATGTGTGTGTATGTGTGTATACAATTTACACTCCACCAATTTATAGTTTACTCTGTGATCCTGTGACCCTACCTCCTTGCTGTTCCTTGAATGAAACACTCCACCTTGTCACTGATCATTTTCACTGACTGTCCTTCATACCTGGAATTCTTTCCCTCCTCAAATCTGCCTCCTGTTTTCCCTGGTTTCCTTCAAATCCTACCAAAAATTCTATCTTGAACAGGAAGTCTTTATTGATCTGTCTTAATTCCCATGTCTCCCCTCTCCTGAGTATCTCTAATTATTCCTGAATATAGCTTATATGAACATAGCTACTTGCCTGCTGTCTGCCCCATTAGATTGTGAGCTACTTGAGTACAGGAACTGTCTTTTATCTTTCTTTGGATCCCCAGGGCTTAGAATTGTGTCTTCTTGGCACATTGTAGGTAGAGAATAAATATTTATTGACTGATTAACTGAGAGCTTGGATCTCAGAGGATATCTAGTCTAACTGTCCCAACTTATAAATAAGGAAACAGAGACTCCAAAATATAAAGGGACTTGCTCAAGGAAACATAGGAAATAAGTGCCAGGTCTGGGGATATGAATTGCTGATTTCATGACTCCAAGTTCACCACTCTTTCCATTATCACCCTGAAATTCCAAAGAAATAGAGAATATTATTATGTGTGTGTATACATATATGCATATGTATATATATGTATATAAATTTTCTCAGTTTGTATGTGCATATACACACATATATGCATATATGTATACATGCAAATATACATATAGTCTGAGGTGAGGGTTTTGCTTTGGGTGCTTACTCTTTGGAAGAAGGTTCATGTGCCATATGAGATGCTGAATAGTCATTAAGAAGCTCTCCTTTTCTCCCCTCTTTGAGAAACCAGATGTTGGTCCTTCTCTCTTTGGTAACTATATATACATGTAATGGTCAGTCAATTAGGTCTGTCTGTTGATCTGTGATGTACGTATTGCTTATGGTCAGACAGTTAGAAGCCCTGTTTGTTGGTCTTTATTTCTCTGCTTGTATTTTCTCTGTTGGTATATGTGATTAAAGAAGATCAGTGCTAGTGGAACTGAATGAGAGAGAACTGCAGAACCCTAGGTAACTGCAGCCGCTGCTCCTGACACTATCAGTCTGCAAATTAAATGTCTGTAAATCACCTAGCTGAACTTTTGGGACTCAAGATGGCAGAGTGATTGATAAATGTTCTACTCCTCCCCCTGTTGACTTTGAAAAACTCAGAAAATATATCACCTGGATCAGAAAAAGGGATAAATAGCCTCTTAGCCCCTGAGGCTAGGAAAATTGCAAAGGGGGGGCTACCTCTTCCTGTGGCTGACAGGGATGAGTACAGGACCAGAGTTGTCCCAGACGGCCCCACTTCAGTGAACCAGGAGGAGATAATGAGACCCAGTGGGGAGGGGCCACAATTGTCAACACCAAGACTCCAGACATACCTCAGCACAGCTAGGGGAATAAGGAAGACACTAGTGCAAAACTGTGTCACCAACCACTGAGCCTGCCTGTACTCAGGAGAGGAGAACTCCTGTGGTGAAACCACCCCTCCCCCACACTTGACACAGCAAGCTCCAGGGTAACTTGGGGAAACTCAGCAAGAGTTCACCTGGTCTCTGCTTTGGCACATCAGCCAGCTCAGTACCACATAAGCTACAATACTCTAGCTTCTAACTGAAAGAACCGAAGCCACAATAAACAAAGCCTCGAATTCTAAGCACAAGAATCATGGAACAGAGGCCCCTGTGCCCCAGAAGCAGAGATCCACTCTAAAAGCAAGGAAAAGGACAATCATCATGAACAAGAAGCAAATCATAAAATCAAATATTTCTATGGAGACAAAGACCAAAACAGGAATACCAAAGAGGGTAGCATTGAGACTACTCTCATCTGAAACTTCAGAAGGGATTATGAGTTGTTCTGAAGCCCAAAGAGTACTCTTGGAAGAGCTCAAGAAGGATTTTAAAAACAAATTAGGGAAGCAGAAGAAAACCTGGTCAATGATTTTAAAAATATGAAAAAAAAGAAATCATAGAAGAATTTAAAAGGAAAATTGGACTAATGGAAAAGGAAGCACAAAATCTAATTGGGAAAACTGGACAAATGAAAAAGGAGATACAAAAATTAACTGGAGAAAATAACTCCTTCAAAGGAACAACTGGACAGATGGAAAAAGAGATGCAAAAGTTAACTGAAGAAAACAATTTGTTAAAACTAGAATTGGGCAAGTAGAAGCTAATGACTCTATGAGACATCAAGAATCATTCAAACAAAATCTAATGAATGAACAGATAGAAGGAAATGTACAATATCTTATTGGAAAACAACTGACCTGCAAAATAGAACCAGTAGAGAAAAATCTAAGAATTTTTGATCTAAGCTGTGATGAAAAAAAGCCTGGAAAATATCTTCCAAGAAATCAGCAAGAAAAACTACCCAAAAGTCCTGGATCCAGAGGGCAAAATAATTATTGAAAGAGTCCACCTTTCACCTCATGAATGAGATCCCAAACTGAAAACACCATAGAATATCCTTGCCAAATTCCAAACCTATCAAGTGAAGGAGAAAATATTACAGGCAGCCAGAAAGAATACATTCAAATAACAAGGAGCTACAGTCAGGGATCACACAAGACCTTGCAGATTCTGCATTAAAAGATCAGAGGGATAAGAATATGATATTACATAAGGCAAAGGAGCTGGCACTACAACCAAGGATCAATTACCTAGAAAAATTGAACAAAATACTTCAGGCAAGGAGATGGACATACAATGAAATAAGCGATTTCCAGGCTTTTCTGATGAAAAGGCCAGAGCTTAATAGAAAATTCCATCATCAAACACAAGTCTCAATAGAGGCATAAAAAGGTAAGCAGGGGAAAAGTGTGTTATTCAACATGGGCAAACTGTTTACATTCCTGTAAGGGAATATGATACTTGTTAATCTTGAGAAACGTATATTCATTATGATACATAAAAGAGATATACACAGATAGAGGGAGTGGATATAAAGTAAATGATGTGATGATAAAAATGTGATTTATGGGAGCGAAGGAATTGTTATGGGAGATATGAAAAGGAGGAGGCAGAAAAAGGCAAATTACCTCACAGGAAGAGGCAAAAAAAATATGGGTTGGTTGATTGGTTGGTTGGTTTTTGTCCTTTGTTTCTGAAGAGGACCAAAATGACATCACCATGAAAAAGTGAAATTTCATTGTGTCCTACTGGGGCTGATCAAACCAATATGAGATCAGGATGCTCTACCACAGGTTGGGCACAGAAAGTTAGTGTGAATATTTGGGAAAGATACCCCAAATTTGTGCATCCTATGTTTACTTTTTGCTGTCTCAATTTTGCTTTCCTCAGAGAGCACTGCACCTATTCTGATATGGGCATGCTGTTCCAAGTGTCTCTCATATTGCATGGTCAAATCCAAAGTTCTTGAGAGAGACCTTGAGAGTGTTCTTGTATTGCTTCTTCTGAACACCATGTGATCGCTTGGCCCATGTGATTTCTCCAAAAAATAGTCTTTCAGAAAAGCATATATTTTGCATTGGAACAACATGGCCTGCCCAACATAGTTGTGCTCACTGATGCATAGTTTAACTTTTGCTAGTTCAACTCAAGCAAGGACTTCAGTGTCTGATATCTTATCCTGCCATGTGATCCTCAGAATCTTCCCAAGACAGGTCAAATGGAAGTGATTCAATTTCCTGGCATAGCACTGATACAGTGTCAATATTCACAGGCATACAAAAATGAGGTCAGTACAACAGCTCTGTAGACCTTCACTTTGGTAGTCAGTCTAACACCTCTTTTCTCCCAAACTTTTCATCAGAGCCTCTCAAACACCAGGGAAAGAGGGGAAGGAGATGACCATTGCTTGAGATCTGCTTTTATCTGATTTGATTCAAGTAGGGAACAACAAATTCACTCAAGCATAGAAATCTAACTAACTCTATAGGCAGTACAGGTGGAAGGGGAAAGAAAAGGGAGGGGGGGCTGAAATAAGCAGGGTATGATTGAGGGAGGTGGTGGTAAAAAATGAAAACTGTACAGTGGAGAGGAAGGGAGACGGCAGAATTAAAAGCATAAACAAGGTGAAAGAAGATGGAGGGAAAGATACAGATATTAATCATAACTTTGAATGTGAATGGGATGAACTCTCCCATAAAACAGAGATAGAAAGCAGAATCTACTAAAAACCAAAATCCGACAATATGTTGTTTACAAGAAACATATTTGAAATGGAGGGATACACAAAGGGTAAAGGTAAAAGGTTGGAGCAGAATATATTGTGCTTCATCTGATGGAAAAAAGCAGGGGTAGCAATCCTAATCTCAGACAAAGCAAAAGCAGAAATAGATCAAATCTAAAGAGATAAAGAAGGAAACAATATCCTGCTAAAAAGCACCATAGACAATGAAGCAATATCATTACTAAACATGTATGGTGCAAGTAGTGTAGCATTCAAATTCTTAGAGGAGAAGTAAAGGGATTTTTTGGAAGAAATAGACAGTAAAACTATACTAATGGGGGACCTCAACCTCCCCCTCTCTGAACGTGATAATGCAATCTCAAAATAAACAAGAAAGAAGTTAAAGACTTGCACAGAGCTCTGGATGAGGTAGACATGATAGATCTATGGAGAAAACTGAATGAGGATAGAAAGGAAAGAACATATATGAAAACGGACCATGTACTATGGAATGAAAACCTCAAAATCCAGTCCAGAAAGGCAGAGACATAGTCAATGAATTCTTCTCAAATAATAATGCAATAAAAATTATATGTAATAAAAGACCATGGAAAGAAAAGCAAAAAGTAATTGAAACCCAAATTATCTAATCCTAAAGAATTAGTGGGTTATACAACAAGTCACAGAAACAATCAACAGCTTCATTCAAGAGAATGACAATACTGAGAAAACCTAGCAAATCTTATGGGATACTGAAAAATCAGTTCTAAGGGGAAGTTTCATATCTGTAAATATCTACATGAATAAAATAGAGAAAGAGGAGATCAATGCCTTGGGCATGCAACTGAAAAAGCTAGAGAAAGAACAAATTGAAAAATGTTCAAATAACAAATTAGAAGTACTGAAAACCAAAGGAGAGATTAATAAAATTGAAATTAAGAAATCTATTGAACTAATAAATAAAACTAAGAGTTGGTTTTATGAAAAAAAAACAAATAAAATTGATACGCATTTGGTCAATTTGATTAAAAAAAGAAAGAAAAAACAAAATTATCAATAACAAAAATGAAAAGTGTGAACTCATTTCGAATGAGGAGGAAATTTAAACAATAATTAGAGATTACTTTGCCCAATTTTATGCACATAAATTCAACAATCTAAATGAGATGGATGATTATTTTTTAAAAATATAAATTATCCATAACAACCGAAGAGGAAGCTGAATGCTTAAATAACCCCATTTCAGAAAAAGAAATTGAACAAGCCATCAATGAACTCCCTAGGAAAAAATCTCCAGGGTAACATGGATTTAAAAGTGAATTCTATCAAATATTCAAAGAATATTTAATTTCAATATAATATAGACTATTTGGGAAAATTGGTGAAGAAAGGGTCCTACCAAATCCTTTTTGTGATACAAATATGGTTTTGATACCTAACCCAGGAAGAGCTAAAACAGAGAAGGAAAATTATACACCAATTTCTCTAATGAATATAGATGCAAAAATTTTAAATAAGATATTAGCAAAAAGATTACAGCAACTTATTATGAGAATAGTACATTATGACCAGGTAGGATTTATACCAGGAATTCAGCTGGTTCAGTATTAGGAAAACTATCAGCCTTATTGATCATATCAACAAAAAATTTATGGAAAACACATGATTATCTCTATAGATGCAGAAAAATCTTTTGACAAAATACAACACCCAATCCTAGTGAAACACTGGAGAGCATAGGAATAAATGGAGTTTTCCATAAAATGATAAGCAGTATCTACCTAAAACTATCGGCAGCATTATATGCAATGGGGATAAACTAGATGCATTCCCAATAAGATCAGAAGTGAAACAAGGATATCCATTGTCTCCACTCTTACCCAATATGATATGAGAAATGTTAGCTTTAGCAATAGGAGATGAAAAAAAAACTGAAAGAATGAGAATAGACAAAGAAACTAAGTTATCACTCTTTGTAAATGATATGATGATATACTTAGAGAATCCCAGAGAATCAAGTAAAAAACTACTTGAAATAATAAACAACTTTGGCAAAGTTGCAGGTTACAAAATAAACCCACATAAACCATCTACATTTTTATATATCACTAACAAAGCCCAACCACAAGAGATACAAAGAGAAATATCATTTAAAGCTATGATAGACACTATAAGCTATCTAGTAGTCTACCTGTCAAAACAAACCCAGGGATATATGAACCCAATTACGTAACACTTTTTGCACAAATAAAGTCAGATCTAAATAAGTGGAGAATCATCAGCTGCTAGTGGGTAGGCTGAGCTTTTATAATATAAATGAAAATTCTACCTAAATTAATTTACTTACTTAGTGCCCTACCAATCAAACTACTAGATAATTATTTTGAAAGGTCAACAATCTTCTTTTTTTTAAATTATTTTATTTGTTTTCCATTTTCTACAATCTTTTCCATATATCTTAGATTTTTCCCCTCCCTCTCCTTCAAAAAGTGCTCTCCTTTCAGAAAAGCAAATCTAAGAATGTGTGCTAGCAATAGGATAGGTCAGGGTGCTTTCTGCTACAACTAGTCACTAATGTTCACTTGGTTATTTCTAAGTATATTAATTTTTTATATATTCCCCTGTCTTTATTTCTCTTCACACATATATCTTAAATTTCCAGAAGGCCATAGCCTTATCCTTTACTTGTTTGTGTCCTTTATACTGCTTTATGAAGAGTTTTCCTCATGGTAGAGATGCTTAATAAATCATCACTAATTAATCAGCCTCGAGATTTGCTGCCTAATTTCTAGTTTTCTATTTCCTCATGTAAATATTATATATATATATATGTATATATATATATACATTGTATATATATATATATATATATATATATATATATATATATATATATATATATATATATATATACGTATACACACACACATATATATATATACATATATATATATACTGATGTACCCAAAGGAAAAACCAATCCTGGTATAAAGAACAAAACTCAAAAGCAAAGGATTTATCACAAATGCATCAATTCAGCATCTTGTCAAAATAGAATCTTAGGGCAGTATTATTTTTTTTTCTTTTATTGTATTAATTTATTTAGTTTTAGATTTTGACATTCATTTCCACAAAATTTTGAGTTCCAATTTTTCCCCTCATCTCTCCCCTTCCCCCACCCTATAATACCTTGCATTCTGATTACCCCATCCCTCATTGTACCCTCCCTTCTATCACACCCCACATTTCCCTTATCCCCATCTTCTCTCTTTTTGTGTAGGGCAAGATAAATTTCTATATTCCATTCCTTGCTTTTCTTATTTCTCAGTTACATGCAATAATAATTCTCAACATTCATTTCTAATACTTTGAATTCCAGCTTCTTTCCCTCCCTCCCTACCTACCCATCTCCACTGAGAAGGCAAGCAATTCAATACAGGCTATTTATATGTCGTTTTGCAAAAGACTTCCATAATAATCTTGGCGTGTAATACTAACTATATGGCCCTCTATCTTACCCTGTGCCCCCCTTTTATTATTCTCTCATTTGACCTTGTCCCTTCCCAAAAGTGTTTACTTCTAGTTACTCCCTTCTCTTATTTGTCCTCACTTCTATAATTCCCCTCACTCCACTTGTCACCTCCTCCCCTACTTTCTTGTAGTGTAAAATAGATTTTCATTCCAAATTTAGTGAGCATGTATTCCCTCCTTAAGCCATATGTGAAGAGGGTAACCTTCACTTTTCCCCTCTTACCTTCTCCCTTTTCTCCTCCTTTGAACAAGATTTTTCTTATCTCTTTTATGAGTTATAGCCTGCCCCATTCCATTTCTCCCCTTATCCTTCTGGTATTTTCGTCCCTCACCCCTTAATTTTTATTTTGCTTTTTTTATGATATCATCTCTTCTGATTCAACTCAACCCATACTCTCTTTGTGTGTGTGCATGCGTATGTTTGTATAATCCCTCCACCTATCTAAATACTAAGAAAAGTCTCAAGACTTACAAATATTATCTTTCCATATAGGAATGCAATCAGTTTAGCTTTAGAAAGTCTTTTATGATTCTCTTTCCTGTTTACCTTTTCATGCTTCTCTTGATTTTTGTGTTTGAAGACAAATTTTCTATTCAGTTATTGTCTTTTCATCACGAATGCTTGAAAGTCCTCTCTATCACTGAATGAACATTTATTCCCTTGAAATATTATACTCAGTTTTACTGGGTAGGTGATTCTTGGTTTTAATCTCAGTCCCTTTGCCTTCTGGAATATCCTGTTCCAAGCCCTTTGATCCCTTAATGTAGAAGCTGCCAGATCCTGTGTTATCCTGATTGTATTTCTGCTTCACTCAAATGCTTTCTTTCTAGCTGCTTGCAATGTTTTCTCCTTGACCTGGGAAATCTGAAATTTTGCCACAATATTCCTAGGAGTTTCTCTTTTCAGGTCTCTTTCAGGAGATGACCAGTGGATTTTTTCAATATTTGTTTTGCCCTCTGGTTCTGCAATATCAGGGCAGCTTTCCTTGATAATTTCATGAAATATAATGTCTAGAATCTTTTTTTTTTTTTTTTATCATGGCTTTCAGGTAGTCCCACAATTTTTAAATTGTCTCTGTGGATCTATTTTTCAGGTCAGTTTTTTTTTTTTTTTCCAATGAGATGTTTCACATTTTCCTCTATTTTTTCAAACTTTTGGTTTTGTGTTCTAACTTCTTGATTTGTCTCATAGTCACTAGCTTACTTGAACTCAATTCTCTCTTTTAAAGAACTATTTTCCTCAGTGAGCTTTTGAACCTTCTATTCCATTTGATTAATTCTGCTTTCTAAAGCCTCCTTCTCCTCATTGGCTTTTTGGACCTCTTTTTCCAATTGAGTTAGCCTCTTTTTAATTAATTAAATTTATTTATTTAACTTTTAACATTCATTTTCACAAAATTTTGGGTTACAAATTTTCTCCCCTTTTATCCCCTCCCCCCCAAACACCAAGCATTCTAATTACCCCTATGACCAATCTGCTCTCTCTTCTATCATCCCTCTCTGCCCTTGTCTCTGTCTTCTCTTAGCCTCTTTTTAAAGGTGTTATTTTCCTCGGCATTTTTTTAGTTCTTCTTTAGCAGGCTGCTGACTTGCTTTTCAAACTCTTCTATGGCCTGAGCCCATTTCATATTCATTGTGGAGGTACTGGAGGCAGAGGCCTTGTCTTCCTCTGACAGTATACCTTGCTCTTGCTCATCTGAAAGGATGGAAGGAAACACCTGTTCACCAAGAAAGTAATCTTTTTTGGTCTTATTTTTTTATTTATTGCCCTTTTTATTGCTCTTATTATTTAATGTCCTTTTTTGGGGCATTTTCCCAGCCAGGTACTTGACTTCTGAATTCTTTGTCAAGAGGAGGGTCCTAGTGCTCCTCCTCCCCCCAGTACCATGTTCAGGGCTGAGGTTCAGATCAGCTGCTCTATTTCGCCAGGGGCTTTGGGTGGGGCTGGGGCTGCCACTGAGGGCTGAAGTTCAGATCTGGTGCTCAATTCCCCCAGAGATTTTAAGCTGAGCTGCCTGGACAATGGACCCAGGCTGCTTCTGTACAGTTGCCTGCTGCCTGCTGCTGCCACTGCTTTTGTCCAGTGCTGGGAGAACCCTGTTCCCCTCTCTCCCAGCTGAGAAAGCCCTCCTACACTGACCTTTGGGGCTTTCTTTGTTGCTTGTGGTTTGAGGGATCTGGGACCCTCCCTGCTGGGAGGTCTGTTCAGGTCCTGTTCCTCCCAGTGCCATGTGGCCAGGGCTGGGCTCCACTTTGCTCAGAGTCCCATGAGATAGAACTTTCCTGTTGGCCTTTCAGGTTACCTTGGACTGGAAACCTCTTTCACTCTGTTGTTCTGTGGCTTCTGCTGATCTATAATTTGTTGAGAGTCATTTTTTACAGGTATTTTGGGTATTGTTGAGGAAAGGCTGGAGTATATGAGTCTTTCTACTCGACTATCTTGACTCCATTCCCCTAATTTTTTTTCCGTTAGGAAATTAAAATAAAACCAGAACCAAATCTTTTCAAAGCTGTTACTTTTAACTTTCAGAGTAAAGACAATATATGCATGAGCTTATAGACCTGTTTGTTCCCAAAGTTATCAAACCATATTTTCAAAGTGTTTGAAGCACATCTTTGTTCTGCTATTTTAAGTATGCAGTTAATAACATGAGGGTGTATCTACCTCTTTATTACTCAGGGTTCACTCCAGCTTAGCTGTATGACCATAAGCAGGTCACTTAATCACCTCATGCTCCCAGGACCCTCTCAAAGGCAAAGTGTTGCATGTAAATCTTGGGAGATCTGGATTCAAACCCCACATTCCAAATACAGTAATTGCAGGATTCTAAATCAAATCATTTAATATCTTTGAGTAACCATCATGAATGATTCTTTAATCTGTAAAATTGAGATTGTCAAACTATGTAAGTAGCAGCTTCATTATGAAGCTCAAATTAGGAAGTATATATAAAGGGTTGTGCATAGTATTGTAAAGCGCTACATAAATGGCTGCTATTATTTCTGTTCACTTCGTGTTATTATTTTTGCGTTCATTGAACTGTCTGTATATAGGCAGCTAGGAAGTACAACGTATAGAATACTGCATTTGCACTCAGGAAGACCAGAATATGAATGCTGCTTTACCACTTCCTAACTATGTTGACCCTAGGCAAGTCACTTAACTTCTCTGTGCCTCATTTTCTCCTTCTGCAAAATGGGAAAAATAATGGCATCTCTCTCCAGGAGTCATAAGGATAAAATGAAATGCACTTATAAAATTCTCTAAAGTGCTGCTGCATGAATACTGGCTCTCATCATCATCACCATCATCATCATTTTTTATTCTTATTATTCTTATTATCATTGTAAGAGCATAGGGCATTAAAGGAGTCAAAGAGTTTGATATGGGGAAATGTCAACTTGAACACATGATTATTAAAAACCCTAATACCCTTCCTCCACCTCCAGCTTAATCTCTTCTTTGTGATCAGAACCTCATTACTCATCTGTGCAATGGAATGATAATGATATTTGCACAATGTTCTGCACAGTATTGTGAGGAAATTGTTTTGTAAATTGTACCATGCTATAAAAATAGAAATTAAGGTAAGTTAGTGTGGAAAGAACACTGAATTTACAGACAGAAGAGATTTGAGTACTTTTCTCAGATTTATACTTACTAACTACATTGCACTCACATTATGAGAGTAAATATAAAGGCTAAAATTTGAAAAATGAGATGTAGGAAAAGGTAAGGAGAGAGTGAAAATGGGGAAAGTAAAGAGAGGAGATCCAGAGAAGTTTAGCTCTTCCCAGAATCATAGTGTCTCTACAATTAAAGCTTTAAAAGGAAAAAGAAACTGAAACAAGTCTCCCCTTTTTTCTTTTCTAAATTTTTTTTCCAAACTAGTTCCTTTGACAGTTATGTACAGTGGGGCAAGAATGAGAAGACACTGTTGATATGATCTGAGGTGGAGTGGATAAAACCATGGCAAATCTGAAGCAAAACTTGAAAGTGTGACTGGGATAGACTGAGAATGAAATTGTGTCATTAGATTTCATAACATTCAGAGCATTTAGAACTGGAAGTCATCTAGTACAACTCTTTCTTTGTCAGATGACAAAATTGAAATTTGAGATATTAATAAATCTATACTGTCAAACAAGAAAGAAGTACAGGATACAAAAGGAGGCAAAAGACATTCCCTGATGATAAGAAGCTTATAATCTAAAGTGAGAGACAATATACAAGCATAAATACAAAACAAGTTATATACACAACAAATAGGAAGTAATTAATAGAAGGAAGGTGCTATAATTCTTGATTTATGGAAATTCACATTACACAAATTCAACTTTAATAAAGATTTCTGAAAGAAATCAGCATTCCCCCCAAAAAACAACCACATTAATTATACTGTACAATAGCGTGCTCTGTCTCTGCTTCTGCCACTCAGCTAGGTGTTCCAAAGTTCTCAAGCCTATCATCCCCTTTTCCCCCCAAAAAATCTCATCCAGATGAAAACAGAAGAACTAATATTTGGAGAACCTGCCACTGGCCTAAGGGCTTAGTTGGAGACCTCTGGTGAAAGGAAAGACCTTTGCCTGCTTCTTCCCACCTGACTACATGTCCAAGCCCTATTTGTCCATACCCTATATCCCCATGTGTTTTCCCTTCCCTCTTCTTCCTCTAATTAGTCCAGGCTCTTCTGTGGCACATCACCAGAATTAGAAAAAAAAATAGTAGATATGGGATTCAGCTCCTCAAATTCCAAATGTAATGCTCTTTTCTTGTTGCTTCCATGTGATAAGGAAAAAGAGTCATTTATTTCACAAAGTAATAAAAGTAAACAGTAGAAAAAATGCATCGAATAGTATTATTGTCTATTTTAAATAGAGTTTGTATAAGGTAAAACTTTAAATTATGAGGATAATAAGAACAAAATCTTATCCCTTTTGCTCATGTCATATGATCAATCACCTAAGCCTTCCACTTGACTTTCTGTACATTGACACAACCTAAATCTTCTACTCCTATGAACCAAATAACACAAGCCTTCCAAAGATCTCTACTGCTCTCTCAAATTTTCAGAAGATTTAATACCTTCTGCAATCATATTTTGCTGGAGTTAAAAGTAAAGAAATAGTCCTATCACAGAATAACTTATGAAGAAGGACTTTATTAAATAATAGATTCCAAATTCCTCATTTCACTGATAAGAAAACCAAAAACTAGACCCCAGGAAAACATCTGAGTTAACTCAAGATAAAACATCCCATTAGTGGTAGAAGAAGAAGAAGATTCAAATCTATTTTTCAGTCCATCTTTCTTTCTTCTACAATGGGATATGTAACATGAATGAATTTCTTACCTCATTAGGTTATAATGTATTTTTTGAATGATTGTGGCCTCTGGATCTATACTTTCATTGGTATGACGAAATATTAGCATGGAAATTTTCTTCATCAGTGTTTATATAGAATTGACTAGAGCATGAAGATGTTCAGTAACTTGCCTATGGTTACACAGTCTCTCAATCATTTAGTCAATCAATAAAAACCTAATATTATGTGCAAGGCACTGTGCTAAGTGCCGAGGCTGCAAAAGGAGGCAAAAGACATTCCCTGACTATAAGAAGCTTATAATCTAAAGTGAGAGACAACATGCAAATATATATGTACAAAACAAGCTGTATACAAGAGAAACAGGAAGTAAGTCACAGAAGGAAGGCACTAGAATTAAAAGGGATTAGGAAAAGTTTCCTGTTAAATATGGAATTTTGGAGTGTGTATGGGAGTTCAAGTGTTGGGAACATCAGGTTCCTGCCTAGTCTCACTATGTTACACTCTTTTGTCACATTAAACACTATTTTATGAATCATTTGAATTTTATTACTCTAGTCTCAGGTAGAACACGAATTTCATTAAACTCCAGAAAGAAAGAAGAGGCAAAAGAGAAACTTCTCAAGCCTATTCAAAATATCCAAAGAACCATAGAAGTTTTTTTTCACCCATATGCATCACACTCCTTTATTTTTCCATCCATGCTTCTTTCTTGTTGAAATGAGACTTTGAATATTATCGCCCTCACAAAACCGTCTCCCTCACAATAGTATTTACTTGCAAATGTATTTGGTAACACATTCTCTTCCAGATATTTCTAGTACATATAGAACAAAGAAGTATTCCCCACCTGTCTCCTTTCTGCATAAATCAGGAGACACAAACTCATTTCCAATTACAAAGTGCAAAGCATAGTGTGGTGGTGGTTTGTTTTTTTCTAATGAGGCATGAAAATACTTCAGAACTCTGCAAATTTTAGTTTGTTAAAAAAAAAAAAAAACAACAAACCTTTCCTTAAACGAACAGCACTGTATTTGAATGAATGCAATGGTCTTCGTGTTATTACTTACCATTTAATATATTCCTTCTGTACTTTTATGATAAAGCTCATTTTTTTTTTAACATCAATACCACAATTATGCAGCTCTTGATACTGGATTCTAAGACTGTTAACTGATAAATAATGAATGGAGAATATGTGCCCAGAACTGACCGATGAATTCTCCTTCTTTGAAACTGCATTGCAATTGTAATGAACAAAAATATTGTTGGCTCTGGTCAATGAGCAAGGTTTTTACAGACAATGTGCCAGTCATCTAAGAGCATGATTGAAAATACTGTTGGATTGGCATATTAATGATCACAGGAGACTGATGTAAATGTCATGAACTATTGAGAAAGAATAAACTGTGCATTAATACTACTCCTCATCTGTTCCCAGTGTGCACAGATAAAAATTTTATCACAACAAACAGCATGGTAGTTTGCATGAATTATTAAATCATATGCATACAAGAGGGTTAGTAATTAAACAGGAAGACTTACTGAGGATTATCACAACTGACAATGACTAGAGCCTGCAAAGTCCAGCTATAAGTCAAGAGACTAACGTGGATGATCGCATTTAATTTGTATGACAATTTGTGAGTTATTAATTTATAACACTTTCAGATGTTGCCAGTAGGGAGTAAAATGTGAAATCAGTCTTTCAATATGTATATGTTAGACATGCACAATAAATGGTGAACATATAGAATTATTTATTGGCAATAATTTTATCTGTCATTTGAAATGAAGTTAATTTAATCAACTATTAATTCAAGAATTTGAATTTTCTCTAAAATTTTCCCTTATGCTGTATATTTCACAAAGCCACCTAATATTTCTCTTGTTACATGTTTTTATATTGAACAACTTGATCTCATGTCCTCCCTTGTGGTGTTTTTGGCTTCTTTTGCCAATATTAATTCAGCCACAAGTTACTAAATTTAGGTTTTAAGGACTGTGATAATTAGAACAATACATAAATTATTTCCAACATATATTGATCACATATGATAAAGGATGGTTGTGGCTCCTAATAAATCTGCCTAAACTCACTTCATAATTAAACAAAAAACTCAGATGAGATATGTGAGTATTAATACAAATATATTATTAAATATTGATTATCAGTGTGGAAATTCCTACAAAGAGCATTATACAAAATCTGTCACCTGTACCAACACTTGTTCCTAGACTGTAGGTATCCTTATTATTAGTAAATAAGACAAACTATGATAATGTGATAGCAATTTAATTGGGAATCTGCGCTGTGTATACCTATTATGTGTATGCATACAGGTACATTCATTTTCTCTCTCTCTTTCTCTCTGTATGTACATATATGAGTGTACATATAATATAGATATAATGTGTGTGTTTAGAAAGACACAGTTCACAAAGGGGCAGTGTGATTTAGTAAGTAGAGAACTGGTGAAAAAGCTAAGTAGACCTGAGTTTAAAACTCGTCTCTCCCACACCCTATCAATATATATGACTCTGGGTGACTCACTGATTTTCTTAGTGCTCTAGGTAACTGTTGTGACTGTAAAGTGACCAAGAATGTACAACATACATTAGTAGAGAAAGTTTCCTCACCCAAGAGCTTAGTGTACGAATAAAATTACAAGTTTAGTACCTGACCCTACATTTGGAAAATAATGTTTGCATTGACCTCAAAGCAGTTGTTATATGTTATCATTAGAAGAAAGGCCATACAGAGTAGCTAATATTTACCTTGCTTATAGATCAACATTATTTTACAAAGTACTATAATTCATATTTAGGATACTTTTATCATTTCCATGAAAAATCAGCATTAAGTACCTAATTGTTCATGATATATTTCCATCACTTTTATAAATAGCTGTATATAGACATTGTCTCTATTTTTGAGAAAATATAATCTAAAACACACACCATAACTTAGGCAGACATGTAATAGAATATGGCAATGATAGGAGGTATCAGGGAGTCAATTTTTGGAGTAGCAAGTTACTTTTATCTAAGTGGCTTCATTGCATGAGTTAAGAATCAGAATCCATTATTTGAAAACATGTAGAATATCTTTGTCAAGCATATTTTTTAAAAAAAAATAGAACTCTCTTTTTCCGGAATTGTTAGCTGTAGTTTTAAATCATTTAGTCCGATGTCTTAAATTGGATCCATAGAAACTGTATTGTAGTGGAGTGGAAAGAAATCCTGTTAAATCTGAATCAGGAAGACTTGGGTTCAGCTATCACCTCTGAAACATAATGGTTGTATTATCATGAACAAGTCACATCATTCTCCTTACAAAAGAAAACTTAAATCTGATCCTGTACAGATACACATATATGTACATTTGTATATATGTATAATGTGTGTACACGTTATATAAGATATTAAAGAAGAATCATAATCTGTTATACTGATGGCCAGTAAGGAAATTTCTGTTTCTGAACTAAACTAGGACTGATTTGTTAACAAGAAATAGTCTAATCTTTTAGTATAATTAAAAGAAAGTTATAAAACTCAAAGACTTTGATGAAACATATACATTAACTAATGCAAACAGTTGTGGTATAATTTTCTCAGCAGGAGGATTATTCTGGTATGTCATTCTTATTCTCATGGTAAATTAATATCATGCTTGCTTGTATTGGACAGTTAAGTCTCCAATGTTGTACTTGCCCTTTAGATGTAGTCTAAGGGTCACAAAGCCAATTTTGTTTATAAAAATAGTGGGTGGCAATCTATAGTTTTAAATCAATGTATGAAGACTTAGTTGCTGATGTTAAAAAGAGCCATTACCATGGCAAAGACTGCAAAAATAAGTGTTGCTGCAGAGGAATACAAGTGCCATTTTATCATCTACATACCATCCAAAATATGTGACATTGGATGAATAATTAATTCACCATTCTTCTCAAAGAAGGTAAATATCTCCAAAGATTAAAATTCTGAGGTATGTGCAAGCTTATAGTTTGATTGTGTTTGTTTCTTTTACAAAGAACTACAAAACCCAAGTAGGAAAAACAAAACAATATTGATGAGAAATAAATTGACAGTGTGCTCTTATTCATCATGTAGAAGGAATGGCCTTCAATGGCAATTTATATTCATAGACACAGTCTATGACATTATACACAGATACTTAGCTATTATGATGAAGCAGCAAGATTCCATAGATTCTTCAAATTTACATTTTAAGATGCAAACTTTAGTGCCTTTATTTTATGTGCATGTACTTTGCCTGCAAACCTCACCTATAATACATCAAAAAACTCCTGATAAGTGTCCTTGAACTCCTCTAAATGGGACCCACTGGGATCCAAAATGGTACCTTCCACATTAAAATGCAAATGAGCATCCTTGAACTGTAAACCAAGATCATTTTATACAGGTGTTTAAATATAACAAGGCCTTAAAATCAATCCTTCAGGGATAGCTCATGCACCATACTTGCTGAGTTGCATCTCCAGCATAAAGCTTTCCATATACATTGCTTTATAGCTCCTGTGTAATAGTCACTAAACTATCTAGAAATCATTCTGCTAAATCATATAAGAAGGCCTGTTATAAGTGACCAAAATAAGCATCCATTGTAGGGCAAAAGAATGCAGAGTGGAGTTCATTTAATCATTTCTATTTGTTTAATATATAATATCCATAAGTTATCCAATGTTGCTAGTGCCTCAAAATTTACTGAGCTCTCTTAGGGGCAGCAAAAGACAACAGATAGCAGGACACATGGGACTTGTTTCCTATACCTATAAAGTTTACATTTACAATGAGACAAATAATAAAACTGTGTGTTGTTAGATTTTTTTGTCTTTATTGTCATTGTTCTGTTATTTTTCTATTAACTAATTTTAGTTTTTAACACTCACTTCCATAAGGTTTTGAGTTCCAAATCCTCTCCCCATCTCTCCCATCTACCTACCCCAAGATAGCATGCATTCTAATTACCACTTCCTCCAATCTTCCCTCACTTCTATCATACCCCCTCCTTCTCTCATCCTCTTCCCACTATTTTCTTGTTGGGCAAGATAGATGTCTATGCACGATTACCTGTATATCTTATTTCACAGTTGCATGTAAAAACAATTTTTAACATTCGTTTTCAAAAGTTTGAGTTCCAGTTTCTCTCTCTCCCTCCTTCTGCATCCACCCTCATTGAGAAGTCAAGCAGTCCAATATAGGTTATACATGTGTAGTCATGCAAAACACTTCAATAACAGTCATGTTGTGAAAGACAAACTATATTTCCCCTCCAACCTATCCTGCCCCCCATTTATTCTATTCTCTCCTTTAACCCTGTGTAAGATAGATTTTCATCCCAAAATTGAGTGTGTTTCTTATTCCCTCCTTATGACAAATCCAATGAGAATAAGGCTCCCTCTTTCCCTCTCATCTCCCCCCTCTTCCTCTCCATTGAAAAAGCTTTTTTCTTGCCTCTTTTATGTGTGAGATAATTTACCCCATTCTATTTCTCCCATTCTCCTTCTCCCAGTATATTCCTCTCTCACCCTGTAATTTTATTTCTTTAGTTATCATACCTTAGTATTCAGCTCACCCCCTGTTGCCTTTGCCTACACAAAAATAAAATCCCTCACCCAAAATTTTGTGAAAATGAATGTTAAAAGTTAAATAAAGAAAGAAAGAAAAAAAAAGAATAAAATAAAATAAAATAAAATCCCTCCTACTGCCCTAATGCTGAGAAAGTCTCAAGAGTTACAAATATTATCTTTCTGTGTAGGAATGTAAATAAATCAACTTTAGTGAGTCCCCTATGATTTCTCTTTCCTGTTTATGTTTTCATGCTTCTCTTGGTTCTTGTGTTTGAAAGATAAATTTTCTTTTCAGCTCTAGTCATTTCTACAAGAATGCTTGAAAATCCTCTATTTCATTGAAAGACCATTTTTTTCCCCTGAAGGATTTTATTCAGTTTTTCTGGTTTGGTGATTCTTGATTTTAATCCTTACTCCTTTGACCTCTGGAATATCATATCCCAAGCCCTCAGATCCCTTAAAGTAGAAGTTTCTAGAGCTTGTGTTATACTGATTTTGTTTTCACAATAGTCAAATTCTTTCTTTCTGACTGCCTGCAATATTTTCTCCTTGACTTGGGAGCTCTGGAATTTGGCTACAATATTCCTAGGAGTTTTTCTTTTAACGTCTCTTTCAGGAAGAGATTGATGGATTCTTTCAATACTTATTTTACCCTCTGATTCTATGATATCAGGGCAGTTTTACTTGACAATTTCTTCAAAATCCATGTGTAGGCTCTTTTTTTGATCATGGTTTTCAGGTAGTCCAATAATTTTTAAAATGTCTCTCCTGGATCTATTTTTCAGGTCAGTTGTTTTTTTCCAATGAGATATTTCACATTTTCTGCAATTTTTTTCAATCTTTTGGCTTTGTTTTATAACTTCTTGACTTTTCGTAAAGTTATTAGCTTCAATTTGCCCCATTCTAATTGCAGTGGAATTATTTTCTTCAGTGAACTTTTGGATCTCCTTTTCCATTTGGCCAGTGCAGTTTTTTTAAGGCATTCTTCTCCTCATTGGTTTTTTTGGATCCCTTTGTTCATTTGGGCTCATCTACTTTTAAGATGTTATTTTTTTCAGCATTTTTGGGCCCCCTTTAGCAAGTAAATGACTTGTTTTTCATGATTTTCTTGCATCACTGTCATTTCTATTCCCAATTTTTCCTCTACTTCTCTTACTTGATTTGCAAAATCCTTTTTGAGCTCTTCCGTGATGAGACCAATTCATGTTTTTCTTGGAGGCTTTGGATGTCGGAGTTTTGACTTTGCTGTCTCCTGGTTTTATGTTTTGATCTTTCTTGTCACCAAAGTAAGCTTCTGTAGTCTGATTTTTTCCTTCTTTTTTTCTCATTTTCCCATCCAATTATGTGACTTTTGAGTTCTTTGTCAAAGTAGTTCTCTACTTTCAGTGGGTGTGGGGTAGTACTGTCAGCTGCTTGATTTCCCCACAATCTTTGGGCCTAAAACTCCAGAAACAGCTGCTTCCACTGTTCTGCTGCTGTTGTAGGTGCCATGTGCTCCTCTACTTCCAACCCCCAACACCCTGAGGCTGGTGCCAGACCACTCTACTCTCTCACACAACTTTGACAGGTTTTTTCCACTGGCTTTTCAATTTTTCCTCAAAGTTGTGAGGTTGTAAAGTCTGGAAACTGCCACAGGTACCAGTGACTCAGTCCCCCAGGCCTGCTCTGGTCTTGTTTGTGCTGCTGCAACCCATGGTGGACTGTGCTCTGCTCCCAGCCTAGCACAATAGGTTCTGGACTATCTTGCACTGGAGACTTGGTCACTCCATCATTCTACAGCTCCAGAATTTGCCGTTCCACAATTTGGTTAGGGTTATTTTTTACAAGTATTTGGCTGGATTTGGGAGAAGAGCTCAAGCAAGTTCCTGCTTTTACTCCAGCATCTTGGCTCTGCCCCTGTTTTCTTATTTTTAACCACTTTTACAAGCAATTTACCTCTGGGTCATCTGAACTGTGATTACTCTGTATAGACTATCACATCATTTATCAATATAAAGTTAAATAACCTAAAACCTAGCAACATAATACAAGGCAAAGGATGCATCTATTATCTTCTCTGAACTATGCATCAAAATACTTTTATATTATCAAAGAAAATGATGATGAATGATTATGATTACAGTCTATATATATATATATATATATATATATATATATATATATATATATATACACATACACACATGTATGTACAGTACTTCAACTTTTGCAAAGTTTTTAAAACTTTTCAGCATCCTCAAAACAATCCTGTATGGCTAACTGATTCTACATTCCCTCTTTGTAGAAAAAGAAACCAAAGCACAGAGAGGTTAATTTGCTTGCCCAATCTCACACAGCTACTAAGTGTCTGAAACAGGATTCTAAATTAAATCTTCTTTCCTCCAGGTATGGTTTTCTATACATTGTGATACCTACCTGCCATAAGGCTTCAGGATTAATGAATGATAACAAATGATTAATGAATAGAGACCTCGGGCAAATGAAGTTTCTTGAATTGTTGATCTTTTCACCAAAAGCATGTGTTCAGTCATATTTATAAGCTACATGATGGAGGTCTCCAAATTACCAGTGGTTTGAGTAACAAATGATTCTTTGAAGTCATTTTTTTAACTCAGAACATATTTTCCTAAAGGAATTTTTACAAGGCTTTTAGAGTATCCCTAAAGGATAATTTATACACACACACAAACATACACACACACACACTACAGATAGATTACAGATATGTATGTATATATGTATATATATGTCTATACATATATACACACATATACATAAAGAAATACACACATATATACATACATATATGTGTATGTGTGTGAGACAACTTTATTGAGCTTTATGAAGCTAAAAGATCTTTGAAGAGTATGTGATCTTAGTCTACACACACACACACACACACACACACACACACACACACACACAAATTAAGACCAAAAATGGTTAAATGATGTGATCAATGTATCTCAGCTAGTGAGTGCTAAAACATTCGAACAACACTTATCATGATGTCATGGATAAGATTGACCTCTGAAAGAAAAGCAGGATAAGGGATAAAGATCTGAAAAGCAGTTGTTGTTTTTGAGTATGATGAAGATGAAGATGCTGTTCATATTTTGAGATTTCCAAGCCTTCTCCCCACACACACACTACTGAACATTCACTTGAAGATATGCTGTAGGTATTTGGAAATTTAGATCTGGAGCAAAGAGATGGTTCAGGGTTAGAGTTATAGCACTAGAAGTCATCTGAATAGTGGTGGTAATTGAGGCTATGAAAGTATGTGATCTTTACAAGGGACAGAGTAAAAAGAGGGTTGATAGTCAGGAATAGATCCTTGGCAACCATCAACATTAAGGAGTCAAGAAG